>NW_016810717.1:511913-554180 GCF_001698545.2 Rhinopithecus bieti
TTTTTTCCCCTCTGGTAACCATCCTTCTACTGTCTCCATGAGTTCAATTGTTTTGATTTTTAGATCCCCATAAATAAGTGAGAACATGTGATGTTTGTCTTTCTCTACCTGGTTTATTTCACTAACATAATGATCCATAGTTCCATCCATGTTGTTGCTAGTGACTGAATCTAATTATGGCTGAGTAGTACTCTATTACGTATAAGTACCACATTTTCTTTATCCATTCATCTGTCGATGGACACATAGGTCACTTCCATATCTTGGCTACTGTGAACAGTGCTACAACAAACATGGAAGTGCAGATATCTCTTCAACATACTGATTTCCTTTCTTTTGGGTATACACCTAGCAGTGGGAGTGCTGGATCGTATGGTTATATCATAAAGTATTAAAAAGCTGATGTACAAGTAGAAATGTCTGAGCACATTTACTTTAAAAATACATATGTGGGCCGGGCGCGGTGGCTCAAGCCTGTAATCCCAGCACTTTGGGAGGCCAGGACGGGCGGATCACGAGGTCAGGAAATCGAGACCATCCTGGCTAACACGGTGAAACCCCGTCTCTACTAAAAAATACAAAAAACTAGCCGGGCGAGGTGGCGGGCGCCTGTAGTCCCAGCTACTCGGGAGGCTGAGGCAGGAGAACGGCGTGAACCTGGGAGGCGGAGCTTGCAGTGAGCTGAGATCTGGCCACTGCACTCCAGCCTGGGCGACAGAGCGAGACTCCGTCTCAAAAAAATAAATAAATAAAATAAAAAAATAAATAAAATAAAATAAAAAAATAAAAATACATATATGTATGCACATATATAAAAAATGTTGAGAGATATACAGTATATCAAACCATTAACTGGTTATTTCTGGGAGCGGGCATTATGAGACAGACGTACATGAAATGCATTATATACTTCTTCTTATATAGTTTTTATTTATCTATTCCAACTAGTGTTATTAAAATTCTTCACCATGAACAATAATAGATATTTATATTCTGGAAAAGAGGTGAAACGTAAGGGTTCATTTACTGACATTTTATTATGGTATCCTTAGAAGTGAGATTTCCCTTCTCAATTTCCTAAAATTACTGAATAAGTTCCTTCAAGGATAGCAGCAGGAGACACATCTCAATTGTTACTGAATGCCCACAGAGGCTGGCTCAGTATATATATCTAACTGGGTGAATAAATATGTCTCCATTTCTACCCGCTGAAGTGAATTTAACAGCTTCTGTATTTAGGATTTTAGCCACGAGGGGGCATTATTTGCCTTTCTGTAAGATATGTTTTTTATGGACTTGTCTTGAAAAAAGGAAAAGTAAATATGGAAGCCCTGCTTAAATCAGGATTTTAGGCCCAAGGAAGGAATTGCTATCTTTAGAGAGAGAGCTGGGTTGCTTTCCTGTCAAGGAAAGGAGAAGAGGCTCTCTGTCTTAGGATTAGTAGCTGTACACACACACACACACACACACACACACACACACACACCAGCCACAATTTGTTTTTATCACCATTGAAACTGCAATCTTGATAAATATTGAGTAAGCAAAAAAATTTTATAATTGCTAAGAAATTGTCAAGTGTGTGATGGCTTGCTTTTTTGAGAAGGCACCCATTTTATGTAACAAGGCTGATGCATGCAGATACACACGACCCAGTCTTCTTACTCTAGTTGTTTCTCAAAACTCGTGGGCTTCTAGAGCATAATCACAGGTATGATTTATAATTATCATCTTTAGAACATTTACTATAAGTGCAGATCTCTGCTGAGCAGTCACAGAGAAATGTCTCCTCTTTTGTCTCATCACCTCCTCGTCATGGTCCAAAGACAAGTTCGTCTCTCTATTAATATTTCCAGCATTGCCACCAGTGCCCTCTTGCATCCCGTCAGTTATCAGTAAATGTTTGTTAATTTTTACGATTATGTTCTTAATGCGACTTAAGATCTAGGACAGATGTGAAAATACACTTTGAGGCTCCCAAATAACAATGTTGAACAAAAATATAAATGGAAGAATAATAACATGATTCTATAGAAGGTAGGTACCTAGGACGTGATGAGTTCAAATTTAGCACTGGCTTTGAGGGACATAGTCTGAGGCCAGAGAAAACCTTTCTAGGTTTTCTTTGAATCCCAAGCTGCATCTGGGCCTGCTACTTACTAACAGGTAATCATGTACTCTTAAAAAGTTATTTGATTTCCCTAAGTCTCAGCTCCTTAATATGTAAAATAGGAATAAGTATAGCCACATTGCAGAGCCGTAATAAGAATGGACTTAACATATCTCATTAGTGAGATAAAGAAATTCTAAGTTAAACCACTGCACTAGAGGCAGTTCAGAGGGAATGCAAAACAGGAGAGGCTGGAGCTATGGTGAAGAAGTGGCCTGGAGAAATGGCTGTGGGTGACTGGTAAGAAAAGCTGTTGGGCAGAGATAAATCACTGCGCAACCAGTCCAGAAATTCAGTGGCCATGAGAACTTAGAGAAAAGCAGATCTTAACCATCTACCCTGCCACAACCACATCACTAAGTCTGCATATTAATTTAGAGGTCTGTCTTTGTAAAGATGTGTCCTCCTTCTGTATCTCCTATTATCAAGATTCTGAGGCAATAACTTCAGCTCTACAGAACCCTAGGATCAGCGATAACGGATTGGTAGTTGAAGCCCTCGCACTGCGTAGGAATAACTTGGTCAACTGAGCAAATAACTCTTCCTGCCCAACTTCTGACCCTCCCCACCCAACCCAACATTAGCACATCCCTCACATTGTTTGTCTGTCCTTCTGAGAAATGCTGGGGCAGGAACCGGTTCGTGATATTTGGGTCATGCTCTCAGTTCCTTTTTTGACTCAAGGAGAAATTGGTAAACAGAGAGTCAGATGTGTGGGGCAAGGGAGACCACAGATGTTCCCCATTCCACATCAGGGTTTGCTGAGTGACATTTTGCACAAACCCTCTCCCTCCATTCTTCCCCAGACAGACAAAATGCAGAGAATGGCCATGGGTACCCTCACCCAGTGTCACAACCTTGGAGAGCTTTTGCTACCTGCAGTTAGGCCAGTGTGTTATAGTGGAAAGAGCTCTGGACTTGCATGCACAAACCCTAGATTTAAATTTTGGTTCTGTTACGTAGTAGTTGAATAACTTTGGCCCAGCCAGTTAAGCTCTCTGAACTTCTGTGCCCCTATCCACAAAAGTTAAGGCCAATAATGCCTTCTCTAATATTCCCTAAAGGATTTTTGCACGAGAAAAATCAGAAGTCCTATAAACTTTAGGTTAGTCCACAGATTATTTCCAAATCCTTTAAAATGTCATGCCAACAAACATGTCTCCTTACCACCAAATATATCCCCTTCTTTCTCTCAGATGTCTCAAATCGTACGTTCAATTGACAGCACAAACAAAATACTTTGGAGGCTGGGACAAAGAAATAATTCATTTTACCTGGAGGAAGCTGGGAAAAATTCTTGGAATAGGTGACTGTAAGCTGGGTCTTTCCCACGGGTGAAAGAAATGAAGGGTAAGGGCCTGGAAAGGGTGGTAGAAAGAGCAACGAGGCAAAGGTGGCAGAGACATGAAGACTAAGACACTTCAGGTTGTTTTATTCAACGTACTTGGCATGTCTAGGCAAAAAGGAGAATCAGTTTTGAGACTTTGCAAGCTGTCCTGGAACATTTTCCAGTCATCCACAACTGCCCTTATGGTGGCCACAGAGTTGCGGTGCTGTCATGGGCAGGGGCTCCTGCAGTCTTGTGTCGTTGTCCCTCACAGGCTTCATGTCCACAACCCTCCCACAGAGGATCTCAAATCCCCTTACTGGGGATACAGGGGTACTCCATGGGCAAGTCCCCCCTGCTTCTATACCTTTAGGCTATCAAATCTTAAGGCTGTTTCTAATCAAAAATGATATTCTCAGAGCAGATGACTGCAGGAAGGGCTTGTAAATGCTCCTAAAAAGAGGCAGCGTCCACTAGGTGCTAGCATGAGCTTACCAAGAATGGTCTTGCCCTGATAGTCTGTTTTTTTGTTTGTTTGTTTGTTTTCCCTTTTTTTTTTTTTTTTTTTCTGACAGGGTGAATAGACAGGTTAGGGAAATGTTCATATACTGGGTACTTCCCTAGGCTTCTGGACAGACCTCCTTGTGGACAAGGAAGATAATTATGAGCTCGATGTGAGAACAGTCAACTACCCAGCCTGGCCAACATGGTGAAATCCTATCTCTACTGAAAATACAAAAATTAGTCCGGTGCGGTGGCGAGTACGTGTAATCCCAGCTACTCGGGAGGCTGAGGCAAGAAGATCGCTTGAACCCGGGAGGCAGAGGTTGCAGTGAGCCAAGATTGTGCCACTGCACTCCAGCCTGAGTGACAGATTAAGACTTCGTCTCAAAAAAAAGAAATTACAAAACAAATAGAGAAAGAGAGAGAGAGAGAGAAAACAGTCAACTAGGCTGGTAATTGGTTAAACAATTATACCAAAAGAGTATGACACAGATCTGTAGCAATCAAGAAATAGATTTCTAGTGAGACAGAGCTCCACCCAAATTTCTTTTATCTGCTTTATTCAACTTTTTTAAAAAGTAATTTTGATTAGACACAAAGATATGCTTACCTAATATGCATGTGTTACAAACTGGGAGGGACTGTACTGGGATCAAAAATTGTCTTATTACATTAACAAAGACATAATTTAAAAGAGATAAATATAAGGTTCTGCGGTTTGGTCTCCAAAATGAACTGCATAAACACAAGTTGGGGAGCAAGGAGATGTGCTTTAGATGAAAACAATCTCTCTGGTGAGTTTATAGGCAATAAGCCCAATGAGGCTGGAGAATTATCACCTGACTCCTGGAGAGGAAGCTATCTTGTTAGGCTACACTCAACTCCATGTAAATGACTGGAGTTCTATTTCTATTCCATCACTACCAAGTCATTTCAGCTCTCTGGGTCTCAATTTCCTTTCTCTAAAATTAACAAGTTAGACTAAATCCCTAAGTCTTTCCCAGCAATAAAATTTTAGGACTAACCCCTTTATTGTCTGTAGAGGTGGTGTCAACATCCACTCATTACCATCTCAAGTGTCTTTCTGAACTGCAGAGCCTGGAAAGATAAAAGGGACTGTGACTCCCCTGCAGTGAGGTGCTGAGTGTAATTTAAGTCTGGCCACTCAGAAGCCCTTGTACAACACATGGAAGGTAAAAGTGAAGCGGAGGCTGTACTGCTGCAGCTGATGTTGCTTCTGGAAACCTGGTTGAGGAAGATTTTGGTTTTTCTTTACCAGCAATAGTACTTACCCAGTGTCTAGGATCTAGCTTTGTGCTGCTAGGGGCAGAGCCCTGAGCATGCATTCCTTGGACCATAGAAGACGGGTATGGTCTTGGCACCCTAGCATTAGCAGCATCTTTTCTATCGTGGCTGTTTCTCAATCATGGCAACGGTTGTGTGACCCGAGGCTGGCAAATTTCTGATCTTGGAAGAGGCAGCAACTCTCTTGTTGAACGGATACTGGGAAACTTTGCTGAAAACACAAACTACAGTCTGTTTCTTCATCTCTCCCAACCATTTCGTAAGCTATTAAGTACTGTGTAATAAATTCCTTCATACTTAATCCAGCTAGAGTTAATTCTGTTCTCTGAAATTGAATCCTGATCAATACAACAATATGCTTAAAAAGCTCTTTTTTGCAGCACTTTGGGAGGCCGAGACGGGTGGATCACAAGGTCAGGAGATCGAGACCATCCTGGCTAACCCGGTGAAACCCTGTCTCTACAAAAAAATACAAAAACCTAGCCAGGCGAGGTGGCAGGCGCCTATAGTCCCAGCTACTCGGGAGGCTGAGGCAGAAGAATGGCGTAAACCCGGGAGGCAGAGCTTGCAGTAAGCTGAGATCCAGCCACTGCGCTCCAGACTGGGCGACAGAGCGAGACTCCGTCTCAAAAAAAAGTCTTTTTTGAAATAAAAGGCCTGGAAGAGTGCACATCAAATTGTCAAATAGTGATTACATCTATAACCCACTGAGGGAGTGGGTGGGAGGATGGCAAGAAAAATGGGCTTAACATTTTTTCTTAATACAGTATGCAGTTTTCAAATAGACTATATTCATAATAATGTTTGAAAAATTAAATAAAGTGGGTAACTTGTATGTTGAAAGCACAATTCATTACCTGATCAAAATGTAGCTCTTTTATCTTTCAAAATCAATTTAAAATTTATTCAGTGTGGGTAATCTTCCCTGGCTCACAGCACTCTGCTACTCAAAGTGTGGCCTAAGAACCTTCAACATTGGCATCAATTAGAAGCTTCTCAGAAATGCAGACTCTCAGGCCCCACCCCAGACCACTGAACCACAATCTGTGTTTGCCGTGGATATTTGCAAACTTTAACGTACACATGAATCACCCAGAGCCCTGGTGTTCTAGGTGTTAATCAGACCTCCAGTCTTTATCCAAAGGTAAGTCTGTCTTCTTACTTATCCAGTTAAGGTATTGACTTGGGGAAGGGACTTGATTGGTGTTCATCTCTCTCTCTCTCTCTCTCTCTCTCTCTCTCTCTCTCTCTCTTTCTCTCCCCACCTCTCTCTGTCCACATCCCCTTCTCCTCTCAGTAGCATCTGTTTCCTTTGTTTCTCACCTAGGCCAAAGTAGGAGAGCAGAGGGAAGAAAGGGAGGATAGGTAAGGGAACAGAAAGTTATTTGGCTGAGCTGCCTCCTGCTCTCTGAATTTGGCAGGTGGCTAAAGCTAACTTGTTCTCCCACGAGCATTTTTGTAGACTTTTTTGGATGTTTATTTCTGGGATTTGTTTCCTTATGGTATTGGGCTCAAGGCAGATGCATGTCTCCTCCAGGTGTTCTGTTGCACCTCTTTCCTCTGCCCCTAGGAATATAGATGCAACTCTAGCTTTTTGGTGCCTTTGTCTACCCCTCCTGGTAATCTTATAGTACAGGAACCAAGGCAACCCCATACCAGGTCTCTTTCTTCTTAATTTTATTGTTATTGTTTCTTTCCTTTTATAAAGACACAGTGTCTTTCTGTGTTGCCCAGGTTGGTATGCAGTGGGTATTCTCAGGTGTTATCTCATTTTAGCACAGAGTTTTGACCTGCTCCATTTCTCACTTGGGCCATTTACCTCTCCTTAGTCAATCTGGTGGTCCACTGCTTGCAGGAGATCACCACACTGATCCCAAACTTAGTATGAATACCCAATGGGCATAGTGTATTAGAGCCCAGAACTCCTGGGCTCAAGCGATCCTCCTGCTGCAGCTCCCTGAGGAGATGGGACTACAGGCATGCACCACTGTGCCCAGCAAGCACCATGTTTTTAATAGGCCACAGAAATACATATAGGTGTGGCTTCTGGATCTTTTGTAGGGCTGGCTAATCCTCAAACAGGCTCTTCTATCCTACCACCACAGCTCACTTTAGCTTTCTCAAGCCTAAGTCAGTCCCAGTTCCCTGTATCTCCCTATTGCAGAGAACACATTTCAGACCTACCTGGGTGATTCCATGGGTATCTCTCTCATTAGGCTTGAAGGGGAAATATGGCAAATAAATTGTTTCACAGATCCTCTCTCCTCTCCATATCCTGGCCCCTTTTTATCCCTTGACATGATTTCAGAGTCCAAAAGTCAAGGAACAGATCCTCAACCATTTCCTTTGTAAATTCTGCATATGATGATCCAGCTTCAGAATTTCATGTCCACTGTATCTTGAAATATCGTTTTTGACATCCTGTCACAAGTACAATTGTTTAATTGTACAAAATAAAAATAAAACCCTGCCTTCCTGCCTTATTCTCCCTGGACACATCCATCTGAGGAACATGGTAAGTAAGTCATGGGTCCTAAATTTTAAAACTGGAGACATGGGATTAAAAAAAAAAAAAGCAGGTGGGGGGGACATGGATGAAACTAGAAGCCATCATTCTCAGCAAACTAACACAAGAACAGAAAACCAAACACCAATGTTCTCACTCATAAGTGAGAGTTGAACAATGAGAACACATGGACACAGGAGAGGAACATCATACATTGGGGCCTGTCAGGGGGTGGGGGACAAGGTGAGGGAGAGCGTTAGGAGAAATACCTAATGTAGATGACAGGTTGATGGGTACAGCAAACCACCATGGCACATGTATACCTATGTAACAAACCTGCACGTTCTGCACATGTATCCCAGAACTTAAAGTATAATAAAATAAAATAAAATAAGTTAACAGCAAAAAAAAAAAAAAAAAGAAAGAAAAGAAAGAAAGAAATTTAAAGGCCAGGATGGAGAAGGAATTCCAAATTTGAAAAAGTTAAAAACTCTGAGGAAAAAAATTTTTTTTGAATGAAAGAATATACCTTTAAGAAAACACAGGCATGAGGCTAAGCAGTGTCTTTAGTTATCTGAGTCTGTCAAGCATGGACCAGAAATTAGATTATGTTCTGTGTAACATAGGGAGTACTAGTGTGGGAGTAGAAGGTTGACCAACAAAACTCATTTTGCTCATCATAGTAAGGAAGACTTTTTAATTCTAGATGCTGTCCAAAGATAGAGTTGGGCTGATCCCTGGAGAAGTAATGAAGGCCCGCTCTCACAAAAACTCGAGTACAGCTGTGTGGCCACCAGGGCAGGAAAGTCCTCTAGAAGCTTTTTTTTTTTTTTTTTTTTTTTTTGAGACAGAGTTTCATTCTTTTGTTGCCAGTCTGGAATGCCAATGGGAGATCTGCGGTCATGCAACTCCGCCTTCCAGGTTCAAGAATTCTCCTGCCTCAGCCTGCCCCAAATAAGCGTAGGAACAAGCACCTATGCCACCATGCCCCGCTAATTTTGCATTTTCTGATAGAGAGTGAGTTCACCATCGCTTGGTCGAGGCTGGTCTTCAAACTTCTGACTTCAGGTGATCTGCCCGCCTCGGCCTCCCAAAGTGTGCTGGATTACAGGCACTGAACCACCATGCCGCCACCTGAGCATCTCAATAAATGGCTTTTTTGGTTGGAACTAAACAGTTTTTACTATGCGCTTCAGTATTTTTGGGACGTCCAATTCATCCTGAAAATATGTCCACCTTTAGTCTCTGGTCCATGTAGGACTATATGTAACTTTTTTTCTAGACATTTTGAAGTTTGTTTGCCTAGAGTCAGTATGTTTGTTTTTTTTCTTCTAGATTTATATATTTTAATATTATATATATACTTTTTATATTCTATATTTTTTAACATTCGGTGAAAGTATCCAATAATTGTTGTCTTGTTATGGTTTTCATTGCTTATATAAATATGAACATTAAAGTGCCAGCATCAAAATTTACAAAATGGTGTAAGCAGCTTGGAGAAAATTTCTAGAGACAATAGTGAAGCAACTGTTAGTTGTGGGGAAAATGGGGCCGGTGGTGAATCAGACTTGTGTAGCAACATTCCTGAAGCAGAAGTCAAAAGCAAGTTAGCTCCAGATAATTATAAAACCAGCTTAAAAGTCTGGCAACAATGACTGTTACTTTTTTATGACTTCTTTTAAGAAATGCTGCACTTCCCGTGCTTTTCATAGAAAAGAAGACATCACAGGAGTGAGGAAACATGGCCACTGATAAATCTGAGTTAGAAAGTGATTCAGAAAAGTCAGATTCTGAATGTAAAAACATTTGAGAGGTATCTTACCCAATTTATTTCACATATGTTTCCCTGTTTATTCATTATTTACGCTTTCTACTTTTATTAAGTCAAAAAGACATTGTGTAGTTATTTGGCCATGCTTTCCCTTTTCTTAGTGTTTTCTTTAATGGTGCATCCTATAATTAATATCATTTTAGATTCAGTGAATTACAGTCATAATAACAATTTACTGCTTCTTATGTATTAGTTATACTACTTACAAATCTCATTTAATCCTTCTAGCAATTCTATAGGCGTATACTATTATCATTCTGTTTTACGAAAGAGGAGACAGAATTTCAGAGACAATGTATCTTGCCCAAAGCTACACAGTTGTTAAGTAGTAAAAGCAACATTCGAACCCAAGTCTATTGACTCCTGAGTCAAGACTCTTAACTTTGTACAACTCTGCCATCTGTAGGCCCAAAGCTAATTAGCTTGGCTATTGCAACTTAACATGATACACTAGGGTATATTTACTGTTAAGAGAGGAGAGAATGGTCATCTCCTACACTGCAATGAGACTGATGCCTTTGAACTGAAAAAGACAGTAGTGTGTTGTACCAATTATTTAGTCTCAACTCTATCAGGCATGTACATTTATATGAGGATTCTTACTGTAAGTAGAACGTCAAACATTGAAACCAATTATCTTTACAGGTAGAGTGACTGGGGAACAAACTAAACCAATATGGGCTAACTATAGTACATGCTGAAAATCTCACCAAGGAGAGAATGATCTAGCTTGGAATAAGAGCTCTAATGGACAGAAAATGGGTATTTAATAAGGAAGTATAGTCAGAAGTGCAGTTCTTTGAGCTAACTACAGAACAGCTAGCCAGGAATTCAGGAGTTGGATGGATTAGTATTACAAATAAGTGCACTGACCCTTGGGGGACTGTACCACTGGACTGCTGTATGGCACAGGATAGTAAATCTATCAGGATCTGACTAGGGACACTCAACACTGGATAAAGAGTCAAAAGGTTTTCGTGGGTTTAATTAAAAGTAAAAGTACAATGATGTGCTCTCTTGACCAAGGTAAGAGAAACAAGCTTTCACCTTCATAATTAGTAGAAGCACAAATTGGTACATTCTCTTTGAGAAATAATTTGCAACTATCTATTAAAATTCTAAAAGGACCCATATCCTTCGATGCAGCAATTCTACTTCCAGGAATTTATCTTACAGACATATTCAGATATGTGCATAAAGATACAGATGTAAAGATATTCATTGCAACATAATTTAAAACAGCACAAGTTTCAAAACAAATAGCCTATCAGTGGGGACTGGGAGGAAGTTGATTCCTGGACCCCCACATTGGGCTTAGTATCTCTCCTCCGTGCTTCTTATTACCAACTGTTTTAAAACCTTTAATGATGAAAGGATCTGTTTGTCTGTCTCTCCCTGTGAGGTTACTATTATTTCCCTCACTTTGCAAATGAGGAATCTTGGGCTCAGAAGACCTGTGCAGCCCTCCTATAAAGGTCAAAGCAAAAATATATACAAAAATAAAGCCATGAAAGGTGGTGGTGTGTTGGGGAAAGAGCAGGTGGTTAGTGTGGCCATAATATATGATGCATGGGCTCAATATGCTGTGATAGGAAGTTTGGACTTTAACCTAGAGGATTTAATTCAATCTCTTAGGAAAAAAGCCATGAGTGTGAAACCTATAAACCAAAAAGCATCTGAGACAGGTCTCAATCAATTCATAGGTTTGTTTTGCCAAGGTTAAGTACCATAGCCCATGATACAGCCTCAGGGGTTCCTCAGAACATGTGCCTAATGTGGTTGGGCTACAGCTTGATGTTATACATTTTAGGGAGACAGAAGTTACAAACAAAGACATAAGTCAATACATGTAAGGTATACATTGGCTTGGCCTGGAAAGGCAAAATATCTCAAAGTCAGGTTGAGGGGGTGACTTCTAGGTAATTGGTGGATTAAAAGATTCCCTGACTGGCAATTGGTTGAAAGGGTTAAGCTATGCCTGAAGAATTGAAGTCAGCTTGAGTTAAGGGAAGGGAGTGGTTGTAACGGATGCCAAGGTTATTCTCATGTAGATGAAACCTCCAGGCTTCAGAGAGAATAGATGGTGAATGTCTCTTATCTGACCTTAAAAGATGTCAGACTCTTCGTTACATCTCTTCTGGATCGGGAAAAGACCTGGCGGGGCAGGAGGATTCTCTACAGAATGTAAATTTCCCTCACAAGAGACAACGTTGTAGGGCCATTTCAAAATATGTCAAATAAATATAGTTTGGGGTAAAATACTTTGATTTTCAGAGTCAGGTTGGAGTTGGTCTTTTATTGTTACAGAGTCAGTTCTGTCAGTCTTAGGATCTCTATTTTAATGTTATGCTGGTCAGTTTTGCTAAACTCCAAAAGCGAAAGGGAATAATAAGGCATGTCCAATACCCACTTCCCTTCATGGCCTAAACTAGTTTTTCAGGTTTCTTTGAAATCTTCTTGGCTGTGAGGGGGGTCCATTTCGTCTATGGGGGGGCTTAGAATTTTAATTTTGGTTTACAAACCCAAAGAGATCCCCCTTCCATAGTGTAAGGTCAAGTAAAAACTGGGACTCAGGGAGGAGAGAATGAAAGAGTAAGGCTGAAATCCAAAGGGAACGCGACAGGATTTTTTCTGCTCTCTGAGAGAGGACATTTGGGTTCCTTGTCTGGCATCTGGTATGGACAGCAGCAGGATTAGGATTTGCAGCCTAAGTCTGAGACACAGAACTGATGAGAGGCTCAGAGAGAAGCAGATTCCTCCCTAGGTTTCTCCAGCATTTTTCTGCCATCCCTGCTGTTTGTGAATGAGTTCTGAGAGACCCCTTGGACAACCTGGGCTAGCTAGCCTTCTGTTTTCCCTAAATGCTTGCTGGAACCTCAAACAGAAGGGATGAAGATGAAGCTGTATTTCCTTAATGCAGGTCTTCCTGGGAGATCAATAACAGATATCTTAGAAGATCATCTTGATCCTGCCCTCCTCTTTAAAAGCTGGGGTGCACGAAGAAGACAGTGGAGTCTACAGGTCATAGAAGTCAGTTCCTCTCCCCCACACAGGAAAGTTGAGTCATGAATGATTTTCATTCTCACCAATAAGTTCTTGTTCTTCCCTATCCCCCCACATCCTAGTTCTAAATGGAAGTAGATGGCAAAACAAGAACAAGGATGTTGATGTTGCCAAAAACGTATGAATGAAAGACTTACTGCCGTCCTAGGTCCCCTTTGAGTAACTATTTCTCTTTTTTGTACTCTTCAAAATGATCAATTGATTTTTTTTTTTTTTTTTTTGAGACGGAGGCTCACTCTGTCACCCAGGCTGGAGTGCTGTGGCCGGATCTCAGCTCACTGCAAGCTCCGCCTCCCGGGTTTACGCCATTCTCCTGCCTCAGCATCCCGGGTAGCTGGGACTACAGGCGCCGCCACCTCGCCAGGCTAGTTTTTGTATTTATTTTAGTAGAGACGGGGTTTCACCATGTTAGCCAGGATGGTCTCGATCTCCTGACCTTGTGATCAGCCCGTCTCAGCCTCCCAAAGTGCTGGGATTACAGGCTTGAGCCACCGCGCCCGGCCTCAACTGATTTTTTAAATGACCTGAGATTCTTTGATTACTAAGCCTCTTGCCACTAATGTTAGTCACTTCCTGTCTAGATCAAGATGGCAGAAACCGGCCGGGCGCAGTGGCTCACGTCCGTAATCCCAGCACTTTAGAAGGCTGAGGTGGGTGGATCACCTGAGGTCAGGAGTTCAAGACCAGCCTGGCCAACACGGTGAAAACCCCTTATCGGGAGAACCCGCTCCCGATGTTTAACATGGGTTCTTTTCTATTTCCTAAGTGTCTCGGCTGGGTTGAGAAATAAAGGGAAAGAGCACAAGAGAGAAAAATTTAAAGCTGGGTGTCCGGGGGAGATATCACATTTCGGCAGGATCCCTGATGTTCCCCAAGCCATAAAATCAGTAAGTTTTTATTAGCGATTTTTAAAAGAGGAGGGAGTGCTCGAATAGGGTGTGGGTCACAGAGATCACATACTTCACAAGGTAATAAAATATCACAAAGCAAAGGGAGGCAGGGCCAGATCACAGGACCACCGGAGGAGGAGAAATTAAAATTGCTAACGAAGTTTCGGGCACACATTGTCATTGATAACATCTTATCAGGAAACAGGGTTTGACAGGAGGTAACCTGTCTGACCACAATTTATTAGGTGGGAATTTTCCCATCCTAGTAAGCCTGGGAGCACTATAGGAGACCGGGGCTTATTTCATCCCTTCGGCTTCGACCATAAAAGATGGGACGCCTTAAAAGGGGCCGTCTATAGGCCTACCTTCAGGGCGCATTCTCTTTCTCAGGGATGTTCCTTGCTGAGAAAAAGAATTCAGCGATATTTCTATTTGCTTATGAAAGAGAAGGAATATAGCTCTGTTTCTGTCTGGCTCACCTGCCGTCAGTTCAAAGTTACCTCTCTTGTTCCCTGAACATCGCTGTTATCCTGTTCTTTTGAAAGATGCCCAGATTTCATATTCAAACACACATGCTCTACAAACAATTTGGGCAGCTGACACAATCACAGGGTCCTGAGGCGACATTCATCCTCCTCAGTTTATAAGGAAGATGACAGGATTAAGAGATTAAAGACAGGCATAGGAAATCACAAGGATATTTATTGAGGAAGTGATAAGTGTCCATGAAATCTTCACAATTTATGTTCAGAGATTACAGTAAAGACAGGTGTAAGAAATTATAAAAATATTAATTTGGGGAACTAATAAATGTCCATGAAATCTTCACAATTTATGTTCTTCTGCTGCAGCTTCAGCCAGTCCCTCCCGTTCCAGGTCCCTGCCTTCCCGCAACACCCCCTCTCTACAAAAATAAAACAACTAGCCGGGCATAATGGCGGGTGCCTATAATCCCAGCTACTAGGGAGGCTGAGGCGGAAGAATCGCTTGAACCTGGGAGGCATCTGTTGCAGTGAACAGAGACAGCTCTAGCCTGAGCAACACAGAGAGACGGGAGACTCCGTCTCAAAAAAATAAAAAAGGCAGAAATCTCAGGGAAACAAAATCAGAAGGGGAAAAGAGCCTGGTCACTGAAATAGAATGCAGTTAACTAGGAAAAGTTGCCTTGGAAGACAGTTCTGAAAAGTGAGATAAGCCTACATCAGAAAGCTGGAAATCAGAGCCACAAAGGCCCTTGTAGACCGGGACCCCAGTACTGAATTATAGGGACCTGGACATACCTCCTCCGAGTTAAGAAAGATCCGCTGGGATAAGTTTGATTCTTCTTGTCTAATTTTAAGTTAGCATTTCCTCCAATTAGACATACTGATGCCTTCATGTCAGGAATTCTTTCAGAAAGCCATCCCACGTACCCAACAGGCTAAAGCACTTCTTTTTTTTTTTTTTTTTTTTTTGAGACGCAGTCTCGCTCTGTCACCCAGGCTGGAGTGCAGTGGCCGGATCTCAGCTCACTACAAGCTCCGCCTCCCGAGTAGCTGGGACTACAGGCACCCGCCACCTCGCCCGGCTAGTTTTTTGTATTTTTTAGTAGAGACGGGGTTTCACCGTGTTAGCCAGGATGGTCTCGATCTCCTGACCTCGAGATCCGCCCGTCTCGGCCTCCCAAAGTGCTGGGATTACAGGCTTGAGCCACCGCGCCCGGCCTAAAGCACTTCTTAACAAGACTTTCATGTTCTGATTTCTTCCTACTTCCCCATATTCATCTCTGCCACCTCCTCCCTAAAATACACCTACACGCATACACATAAACATACATAATTCTCCAACCACTCCCAATTATTTGCACCTCCATAAACATGCTACATTCTTTCATTTCTCTGTGTATATGCATCCTCAGCCTACTTGCCATACCCTCAATCTTTCTCACATCTCCATGTGTTAATTCTTGCTCTTCCTTAAAAATTCAACTTTCTTCTCTGAATTCCTATCATGTTTCATAGAGCACTTATCACATTGCACCGTAATTTATGTGTGGACCTGCCTGCCTGCCTGCCTCTCTGTATAATTTTAGTGGCTTTGTAATAATAATATGGTGAGGAACAATATTTAGAAGAATAGGATGAAAGCTGTTGATATTATTCTGGTTAATCACTCAGAAATAAATGGAAAATGGGATTGTGACTGAACATCTATCAAGCAGAAGTAAAGGATGAGAGAGTACAGTTGTTACAGCTCTAAGCCTTAAAAGTGAAACTTAAGGCCGGGCGCGGTGGCTCAAGCCTGTAATCCCAGCACTTTGGGAGGCCGAGACGGGCGGATCACAAGGTCAGGAGATCGAGACCATCCTGGCTAACCCGGTGAAACCCCGTCTCTACTAAAAAATACAAAAAACTAGCCGGGCGAGGTGGTGGGCGCCTGTAGTCCCAGCTACTCGGCAGGCTGAGGCAGGAGAATGGTGTAAACCCGGGAGGCGGAGCTTGCAGTGAGCGGAGATCCAGCCACTGCACTCCAGCCTGGGTGACAGAGCAAGACTCCGTCTCAAAAAAAAAAAAAAAAAAAAAAAAAAAGTGAAACTTAAGAGTGGTATGGACCTGATGAGAACGAGGCCTCCTGAGGACAAGTCACACTAGCCCTGCAGAGGAATGATGGCTCCAGTAGGCAGATGGGAAAACCCATCAAAATGGGACTTTCCAGGAACATAACCATGAAATTGCAATTGAAATGGCTTCTCACTTTTCTTCTTTTAACTAAGTGACAGTAAAGTCATCATGCAGGATGGCATACTGATCTGTGCATGTTGCTAAGAAAAAAGTTGCTAAGAATGAGAACTCGATTTTGAGGATTTGTCTTAAAGTTTCTTCAAAAAGATTTCTCAATGCAAATGGTACACTTATTTAATATATGGCTAAGGTTAGCATAGTCTGCCTGCTGCTACCACAGCCCATCAGTCTGTCTAGCTGCACTGGGGCAGTGGGTGCACCCGGGTGATTCTAATAGAATTCTGCCTGTTTTTTGTTTTTGTTTTTTTGAGACAGAGTTTTGCTCTTGTTACCCAGGCTGGAGTGCAATGGCACGATCGCGGCTCACTGCAACCTCCGCCTCCCGGGTTCAAGCAATTCTCCTGCCTCAGCCTCCCGAGCAGCTGGGATTACAGGCGCCTGTCACCATGCCTGACTAATTTTTATGTTTTCAGTAGAGACAGGGTTTTGCCATGTTGGCCAGGCTGGTCTCGAACTCCTGACCTCAGGTGATCCGCCCACCTCCGCTTCCCAAAGACTCTGATCCTTTTAACCAGCCAATGGGAGGCCCACACAAACAACTTTCCCTCTCCAAAACTAAATAGAACCCAGGATTTATTTGAAGATGTAAACTCATCAGTAATAGGACTGAACGTCTTTTTAATATCAACAGAGTAAATTCATTATGAATAATTACACCTCGACCCTAAAATATTATCAAGTCCTCAGTTACCTCAATGTACTTAAATACCAAAAAAACTGCCTGTGCTGAAATATGTACTGGCTAGGCTTATCTGAAGGGTTATGGGTGATTAAATTCACTTCCAAAGTTAAACCACAATGTAGTAAATAGCAGGTTTCTAATTCTTGCTGAATTCTGTGAGAATTCAAAGAGAATGCTTGTGGTTACAAACTGCTTGTGAGGTTGAAATCGTCAGCCACTACACTTCGTGGGCGCTCCTTTAAAAACCACAGCAAAACACAAGGATGCAAACAGATGGCTTTGAAAGAACTTCGCGTGAGGGGAAGCAGGCGACCAGGGAGGAATGAGCCTGCAGAGGGGACGGCAGCCCCCCACCTCAGCTCTCCACAGGAGTGGTCTCTGGGGTTCCCAGGCTCACAGCAAAGTGAGAGGTGGGGATCTCAGGCGTACCCCTGAGCTCCGGGAGGGCCTGTGGCTCCTTTAATTCCAGGACCACCCGGCTCAGAATGCCTTTGAGCAGCTGCATTTCTCGGAGCAGAAGGTCCACGTCGGGTTTCAGGGCTCCAGCCGATTGTTCCAAGGGCGTCGGCGGAGCGCAGGCAGGTGGCCCAGCAGTCGGGGCGCCGCTCGCCGGGAATTGCAGACGGGTGGAAGTGGTGCTCGGGACGGAGGTGACCGATGGGACCGATCTGGACACCGGGGGCTTTCTGAAGAAAAGCGGCTTGTTTCCAGGAGCCAAGGCTGCGGCTCGTGGGGCGGTGGTGGAGGCCGGGTCCAGGGGAGAACCTGTGAATGCATCACGCCCAGTCACGCGCGGCTTTCATGGTTCTTCTCGGCGCGGGGCTGGGGGAGAGGCGTGGGGCAGTGGGCGGGGATGGGGAAGGCTGGAAGAAGGGTGAGGAGGAGGGTGGCTAGTGAGAGATGGGAAAGACTGGGGGAGGAGGGGGCGGGACCGGACGGGGAAGGGGGGCAGGGGGAGGGAGGGGCCGGGACGGACCGGGAGCTGGAGGGGGGCCCAGACGGGACGGAGAGGCGGGGGAGATTTGTGGGTGCCGAGAGGCGGAAGCAGGGCTGCTCGCCAGGATGGGCGTCCGGGAGGGTGTGCAGGCACTCACCCGGCCCCGGGAGCTGCAGCCACGGACTGCGTTTCCGGACACTGCGGGTGGCGGTGGCCGCCTCGCACCAGTACGATTCCAGCTCCTCGACCTCGGGCTCCGGGACTGTGTACTCAGCGCCCCAGTCGAAGCGGCGCACCGCGCGGCTGTACTTGTAAAACGCGAACTGCAGCGGGGTGTCGCGCTTCTGCGGGTGCAGGCGCGTGTCGCAGCGCAGCACCACCCCGCCCAGCGTCGCGCCGCGGGCCTCCCGCGGACCCATCACCCTCAGCACCGGCGCCCGGAACAGCTCTGCGGAGAAGGCGGGGAGCAACGACGCCGGTTCGTCCACCGCTCCACGACCCAGCTCCTTCCTGCTTCCCGTGAGGGCTCCTTGCAGACCCACAGACCAAGGGGGGCAGGGGAGGAGGCCGTGTGTCCACGTGGAGGGGGAAGGGGAGCCTTCTGAAACGTGGGGCAGGGGGACCGAGTCCACGAGGGACGGGGAAAGCTTGAAAGGAAGAGGGACCGGGCCCCACGCTTCATGTGACATCCCGACTGACAGCTCGGGTTCTGCAGCCTAGGAGAGGAGACGCTGCGCCTGCCTTGCAGGACGCTAGGGAGTCGCTCCTTCGTCCCAGGCCTACGGTGCCCCCTGCCCCTGCCAGAGCTGCCCTTTATATGGGAGTCCCCAGCCAGAGTAAGAAGCCAGGGTGAGCGTTGGGGAAAGGGACCAGCCTCCAAGCAGGCTGCAGATCAAGCGCTCCTTCGCGGCGAAGGAGAGGAGACAGCGTCGGTAGTCTAAGAGAAACCCGCCAAGTGGCAGCTATTTGAACTTCCGCCCCGTCTTTTCCCGCCGAGTTCCTGTCCCAGAATTTCTCAGTGCTCATTTGCCTCCCTCCCGGGGCCCCTGGTCTCTCCCACCTTGCACTGTCACAGCCACCTTAGCGGAGAACATGGGCGCGCTCTCCACCGGGATGCGCATGGTGCCCGAGCACTGGTAGCGCCCGCTATCGCTGGCGCGAGCCTGCAACACGGTGTAGTTGGCGCTGGAATGGAAGTAGCGCACGGCTTGGCCGTCATGGTAGTAGTGAAGTTTGTGGATCACCTTGTCGTACCAGCCGCGGCAGCGCAGGACCAGCGGCTCGCCCTCGAACACTGGAGTATAGGGCACTTGAAGAATCAGCCAATCTGCGACAGACACCACAGACACGCTTGACTCCACAGAAAGTCCAGCCCTGGAGATCTCCCACTCTCACAGCCTCCCTGCTTTCTGCCCATAACTCCTCTCCCTCCCTTCCCCGCCATCTCCCACCGCTTTCTTTTCTTTTCTTTTTTCTTTCCTTTTTTGAGACATGGTCTTGCTCTGTCGCCCAGATTGGAGTGCAGTGGCACAAACTCAGCTCACTGCAACCTCCACCTCTCGGGTTCAAGCGATTCTCCTGCCTCAGCCTCCCGAGTAACTAGGAATTACAGGTGCGCTCCACCATGCCCAGCTAATTTTTGCATTTTTTAGTAGAGACAGGTTTTCGCCATGTTGGCCAGGCTGGTCTGGAACTCTGAACTTAGGTGCTCCGCCCACCTTGGCCTCCCAAAGTGCTGGGATTACAGGCGTGAGCCACCGCACCTGGCCTCCCACTGCTTTCCTGAGCAGACAGGCTTTCCCTGGTGGTTGGCACCCAGTAGCCTCATAGTGCAAGACGTGTTTGTAGGTGACTGGGAAGGAAGGGGGAGGGCTGGTCTTTCTCTTAGCCGGGGAGGCAAAGATGCCAGAGACTTGGCTCCAGCCTCAAAGGGTTTTGACCATAAGAATCAACCATAACCCCTTTAGGATGGTGTCAGGGTCTTCCTGACTGGATCCTGCTTACCTCTCCCTCACCATGGCAGTATTCACTCCTGCCCCATTTCCTCTCTACTTTCTTCACTTTCCACTCCTAACAGGCTAAGTTCCAGCCATACTGAACTGTTGAGACAATTGGCCCTGTTGAGAGAATTGAGCCCAAGGCCTTTGTACCTGCGATTTCCTCAGCCAAGAAGACTCTTTTCACCTATTTAAGTTGAGGCCTGCTTCTCCTGCAAGTCTAGGCTTAGACCTTATCTCCTCCAGAAAACATCCTTGACACCCCAGGACAGCCTTAGGTATCTCCTACAGCACCCCATAATTACCCTGTGATCATTGTAGCACAGTTACATAGCCCCAGCACAGAGCAGATGCCATTTTAGGTGTTGTACATTGAGAAAGAATCCTGCAAGTAATAAGCATAATCCACATGCACTGTCTGTAAACAGTAATTATTCCTATAGTACTCAGTATAATTATTGCTATCACCAACAATTTCCAAACAAGAGGCCACAGAGTATGAATATGAAGTGTGTGTAAGTGCTAATCTGAACACTGAGTGATGTACTTTAAATTCTGAATACAAATTGTGGCCAGGAGTGCAATGGCATGATCTCGGCTCACTGCAACCTCCGCCTCCTGGGTTCAAACAATTCTCATGCCTCAGCCTCCCGAGTAGCTGGGACTATAGGCAGGCACCCACTATCATGCCCAGCTAATATATATATATATATATATTTGTATTTTTAGTAGAGATACAGTTTCACCATGTTGGCCAGGCTGGTCTTGAATTCCTGACCTCAGGTGATCTGCCCGCCTTGGCCTCCCAAAGTGCTGGGATTACAGGATTGAACCACCATGCCCAGCAATCCTGTACCTTAATGAACAAATTATTGTTATTTTTCTTATCCTGTTTTAAAACTCTTCAAGCATCTCAAGAATCAGTTTCTCAGATGACTCCTGTGTACGCATATATACGTATGCAATAAAACTTTGAGTAAGTGCTCAGTTCAATTGCTGCTTTTTTTCTTTAGCAAATCACAATTCACTTTTAATCCTCAGAGCAGTCAAAGACATACATACTGTTATTGTCCCTTCTTTACAGATGTAGACACTGAGGCACAGAGAAGCATCACACTGTTCAACTGAGAGTAGATCCTCCATCTGTGCTCGGCCTGCCAGGGAAACTCACCTTTCCTGTTTGGTGAGTTTCTTTTACTACTCAGAGCTCCCCTACCCCCTAAAGTTCTCTATCCAGCACTCCAGGTCCTCGGAGCCTTTTGCTCTTCTGAGCTGGTCTCAGAAACAAACAGAAATGTTCACACTGTGCCTCACACTGTGGCAGGGGGGTGGGTAAGGGGACCTTTGGGGCTAGGCATGCCTTACTGCATCTCTCGCATAGTGCCATGCAGGTCCCTACCTGCTCCAGAGACTTAAGATAGGCCCCAGTGTGGCCCTTGTTTCCTGCACCTTGGGATTGACCTAGTGTCCCCTCCCACCAGACGGCTAGTATTGCCAGAGGAAACAAGTGCTCCCCCTCCCCTCATGCTCAGACTACTCACCATTAGATACAGAGAGGTGAATGGGGTCACTGACGGGTGCTCCCCGTGTCTGGCATCGATACACCCCTGGTGTCTGCACCTCAATGCTCTTCTTGTGAGAGGGCAGAAGTAGGTGGCCCAAATACCAGAGAGTGCTGATGGGCCGGAGCTCCAGGAGCAGTGGGTGGTATCCATCACACTTCAAAGTTACCCGCTCCCCCTTGAAGATCGTGGTCCAAGGTGGGTGTAGAGACAATATGGGCTTCTCCAGAGTAGCTGGGGTGAGAGGTGGGGTAAGAGGGGGCAGCATGCAAAGAGAATCAAGGTAAGGTGCCCAAAGGAACGACCTGAGTTTGGGAAATCTTAGGAAACCCCAGCTCCCAGACCCCAGCCCATGTACTAACCCATCCCTGCAGGACAGGAGATCACATTCATTGGGTTACAGACTATCAGTCCATCAGCCAGCACCCATTTCTAAATGCCTTCAAGCAAATTTAGTCCCAGTGGTTGAGGAGAGTAGGAAAAGACACTATCCCAGAGCAGCCAAGAAGTGAGGAGTCTACTTGAGCAGGTAACTTAGGGAGTTGGAGTGGAAGTTGTAGAAAATTGGGATGAGAAATGTATAAGACTCACCAGCTTGCCCACCGCTTGGAACTGCAAAACAAAAAAGAAGGAAGAGGAAGGAGAAGGCGAATGGTGGTGATGAGAGGAGACTCTTGATGACAAGAAAGGCTGAATGATCCCAAAACCCGTTTTTCTTCTTTTGCCCATGGTTTCCCAAGCTCTGAGAAAGCCCCTTCTTCTTTACCCTCCAGAAATAGTGAACCACTTGGAAACTGAGGATTGGATACCTACCCTCCGCTCCCCATACCTTGCTCCACCCTTTTCTCCACCACCCAAAGCTCATCTGCTGCCTCACTGCGGACTCACCCAGGAGCAGAAGGGCTGTCAGTGCCCACATGATGGATCTGACTGCAGCAGCTGCAGAAGGATGGAGATGTGCTGGCATGAGATGGGGAACAAAGAGAAAGAAAGTGGCCAGTGGATGCCACTGAGTACTAGGAGATATTGCTGCTTCTCCCACCCACTGCTGGTTCCTGAAGATGGCAGACTGGAACGAGTAGAAGGCAGGCTGAACATCAGGTATCTCAAGTGCCAGGCACTGTCTCATCTACCGCCTCTATAGCCACCTCACAGCTCAGGCCAGCCGTGACTACTGTAAGGAAGGCCTGCAGAACTTGTGTCCTCCACAGCACAAGACAGCCCCATAGAATCCCAGGCTCCAGCAGATGACCCTTCCATCTTCAAGCTCCCATTGACATCCCACGCCCATCCCATCCCTTCTCCACCTTCCAGCCAGCCCTGCAAGGCTCAGCTGAGGAAGACACAGCCTCATGTCCTTAAGGTCCTTTTTCCTGCCCACTCCTGATAACAGACATTGGCGTGAGACCTAGAGAGGTCAATGTTGGGTTGCCTGCCCCCAGAGCTCACATCCTCCCACAATGAGTAGACAAAAAGGCATGACTCACCAACCACCCTTCCCATCCCTATCATATAGTTCCCCAGTCAAGGATAGAAATGCAATGTGTTTCTTCTTCCTCCCTTCCTGAAATCTTGAGTTCTCATAAATTCTTAAATTCTTAATAAGTTAGAAAACTTCTTTCCTACCCACCCCCGATGAGCTCATCCTGAAGCACTTCCACTCACTTATTCCTTTCTTCCTTCCTCCCACCCTTCCCTGCAACCCCTCCTCAACCATGCCCCAGTTCCAGGAATCCTGACCTGTAGCAGAGAAGTCACTGCATCAGCCCCTCAGAAGCCTCTCAGGTCTGACCTCAGGGCTCTACTTCTTGTGCTTTCTGAGCCATGTGACCATACCTGAGCAGTGAGGAACCTGAATTTTCATGTAAATACTTAATGAATTTTCCAACCTGATAGTATGTCTCCTTGGACTCTATCCTGTCCTTATTTGTGGTTGTTTAGAACCGGGACACCTTGATCCCTTGGAAATCAGATGGGAAGGAGATCAATTATCAGATACTGTCAACTCCCAGTGAGATAGTATCTTCCCCTCTTGTGGATGCCTGAAGTTCCACTCTGAGAATCCCCTCATATTTTGCTTAATGGAGCCCCTTTTAAAAATGCAAATGCCTCTTAGGAAAATGTGACTGGTCATTTAAATTATGCTGGTCACTTCAGATCATGTTTTGAGTGCAGGTTTTGATAAAAGAGGTAGAGTCATGTAGATCTCAAACAAAGTAGGGACACATTTGATAATGTGCCCAAGAGTTGGGGAGGCAGAGAAGAACTAATTACTGGGAACAGGGATGATCACCTGCCTGCTTTAGGAGTGCCTGGGCTGGCCAGCACTCCTGTGCTTCCCTTCCAACCTGCTAATTCTTCATCTCAGGGCCAGTGTGTGGCTTTCCACAGGATCCACAGCCTGCCACAGAGGTCTGACTTCTGCACCACATCACCACCTGTATGGTAAGAATGCAATGCAGTTGTCGGCTGTCCTCTTAGGCAACAGAAGCTGGCTCTATTTTGGCTTCTCATCCCCCCAGAACACAGATGTCAGCCCCTTTACTGGATTCAGAAGAAACCTGAGTACACTAAAACTTTGTGAACTGTACAGTCTTCCCTAGAAATCTCTGGAACCATCCATAGTGTTCATATTATACAGTACTCAGAATTTGACTTGAAAAATTTCCCACCAAACATTTCTTTTTTTTTTTTTGAGACGGAGTCTCGCTCTGTCGCCCAGGCTGGAGTGCCGCCCAGGCTGGAGTGCCGTGGCTGGATCTCAGCTCACTACAAGCTCCGCCTCCGGGGTTTACGCCATTCTCCTGCCTCAGCCTCCCGAGCAGCTGGGACTACAGGCGCCCACCACCTCGCCCGGCTCGTTTTTTGTATTTTTTAGTAGAGACGGGGTTTCACTGTGTTAGCCAGGATGGTCTCGATCTCCTGACCTTGTGATCCGCCCGTCTCGGCCTCCCAAAGTGCTGGGATTACAGGCTTGAACCACTGCACCCGGCCCCAAACATTTCTTTATTCTAGGCTCTCCTCTAAGTTTTTCCCAAGGTGAGTCTTCTTACTCCATCTAGGACTTTTCCCCAGAATTTCTTATTCTTCACTCCTTCACAATGCAGACACATTTAGAAATTATCATTTGTAACTTGAGCAATTCTTTGAGGCCTATCACAACACAACATCTGGACAATATATGTTACCATTTGATAAACATTCTGGTGATGAAATGTTCTCAGTGATAATTATGGTAATGAACTAATGCTGTTGCTGCTGATGACAGCTCACTTTAGTGTCTCAGCATGTGGCAGGCACTATGCTAAGTGCTTCATAGATACTACTTCACTTAATTCTTGTAAGGCCCTTTGAGGAAGAATTATTAATATCCCCATTTTGCATATGTCCTCATCAACTCAGTTTCCTACTGAGATGATGAAACTGGGATTTGAGTAGAAGTCTGTCTCCAAAATCTGTTCTCTTGTCTCTCTGATTGTCAGGGATTCAAGATGCTGCTCATGGCCGGCTGCCATTATTGGTCTTTGCAATTTCCCCCTCTTATTGTCTCACCTTCTTGACTTTCATCTACATTACTGTTCTTATCCCCCCCACATAAGCACCCACTGTACAATGTTTACTGTATGTTCCCATATACATGCAATTTTTATCTTTGAGAAATATTTAGTGTTGTTAATTTACATAAGTGGCATTGTGTTCTAGATATTATATTCACTTTTACTTTTAAAAATTAATCCTAGATGTTTCAAATTTGTTCAGATTGCTCTACATGCATCATGTTTATTGCTTTTGACTGCCCTAATATTCTTTTTTTTTTTTTTTTTTTTTTTGAGACTGAGTTTTGCTCTTATCACCCAGTCTGGCATGCAATGGCATGATATCAGCTGACTGCAACCTCCGCCTCCTGGGTTCAAGCGATTCTCCTGCCTCAGCCTCCTGAGTAGCTGGGATTACAGGCATGTGCATCACTATGCCGGCTAATTTTGTGTTTAGTAGAGATGGGGTTTCACCATGTTGGCCAGGCTGGTCTCGGACTCCTGACCTCAGATGACCCACCCACCTTGGCCTTCAAAAGTGCTGGGATTATAGGCATGAGCCACCACACCCGGCCATGATAGCCCTAATATTCTTTGCTTCTGCTACACTGCACTTGTCCATTCCCCTAACATCCTAATTGCTGCCCACTCTCAGCTACCACAGACAATTCCACAGTGGACTTCTTGGTACATATTGTGAGGGCTGGATGAATTAACATATGTAAAGGGCTTAGGACAGGGCTTGGCACATAGGAGGTTTCATGTAAGTTAGTGCTGGTAAGGACATGATGCTTCCCTACAGAGCCCTGAAGTGCCTCTATGGGATACACACCTGAGAGCGAGACTGCAGATTATGCTCATGAGTTACATGCACACTCATTCTAAAACCCAAATCTAATTCATCAGCAAGTCCTGATGACTCTACCTGCTACACTGATCTTTTCGTACAGTAATTTATTCACTGAGTCACTAGAGAGATACTTCTAAAATGTTAACCATATTGTGTTACTTTCCCTCAAAATTCCGCAAAGATAACCTCAGAATAAGTTCCAAACACCTTCCGATGGTCTATAGGGCCCTACAAATCGGGCCTTTCTCTGACCGTTGGCCTCATTTCCTACAA
Source organism: Rhinopithecus bieti (assembly GCF_001698545.2). Taxonomy (NCBI): domain Eukaryota; kingdom Metazoa; phylum Chordata; class Mammalia; order Primates; family Cercopithecidae; genus Rhinopithecus; species Rhinopithecus bieti. The sequence continues at coordinate 538,130 of NW_016810717.1, forward strand.
CTGTCCCCTTCACTCACTCTGATCTAGCCACACTGTGTTTAGAACAGTTGCTGGAACATTCTGTGCTTAGTCTTGCTCCAGGGCTTCACTTGCTGTTCTTTCTGCCTGAAAGATCCTTGTTCTCCCAGATCTTTATAAGTTTCACTTCCTCACTTCACTCAAATATTACCTCCTCAGAGAGATGGTTGCTAACCATGCTGTCTAAAATAGTATCTCCTCACTGTCATTTGCTGGCTCCATATTTTGCTTTATTTCTCATCGTTGTACTTGTCACTACCCAGAATTGTATTTATTTGTTTGTGGTAGGTTCCCCCCATTGGAATGTAAGCTTCACTGAGGCAGAAATTTTTTCTCATTCGCTGACGTATCACCTACAACAGTGACAGCACATAGCACATGCTGTGTGAGTATTTGTGACCTAAACAAAGGAAGAGATTGAATACTGTGAAATTACTCTCAAAAGTGGCTGCAGAAACTTATACACCCACCGGCAATTCATAGGGCTCCTGTTCCCTCTTGTCATCAATATTCAGTATTTCTTATCTTTGTAATTTTACCAAACAAGTTTTTCTTTTCCTAAATAAGAACATTTTAAAGTTATTTTTATTTTATTTATTTTCTGTAACCCAGGACAGGGATGATAATAATATATTTTTTTTAATTACTATTCTTTTTTTTTTTTTTTTTTCTTTTGAGATGGAGTTTCATTCGCTCTTCTTGCCCAGACTGGAGTACAGTGGTGCGATCTTGGCTCACTGCAACCTCTGCCTCCCAGATTCAAGCAATTCTCCTGCCTCAGCCTCCTGAGTAGCTGGGATTACAGGCATGTGCCACCACGCCTGGCTAATTTTGTATTTTTAGTAGAAATGGGGTTTCTCCATGTTGGTCAGGCTGGTCTCAAACTCCCGACCTCAGGTGATCCACCCACCTCAGACTCCCAAAGTGTTGGGATTACAGGCGTGAGCCACCATGCCCGGCCTAAAATTGTATTCTTTAATGTAAACTTTTCAGCAAAAGAAAGGCATTTCAATACCAAAGGAGTGCAAAGGACAATTTCAGAATAGAGAGCAGAGTACTTCTTTACATTGAATGTCTTTAGCTTTATGATAAATTCACATATAGTTAATGAAAACTAACAGTGCCTGTCTGAAGGAACTCTGGCAGGAAGGCTGTGCTGTAACTCGTATTTCTCCACATCTCCTCTTGTCCAGTGGGAAGGAAGAAGGTTGATACCAAGAGGGAGGGAAAGTTTTAAGAAGACAGGACTAGGATGAGACCTATCCAAACACACCCTCCTTAAACTTCCTCCTATGATTCTAGCAGGTCATTTTATCCCTTCCCTAGTCTCTTCTAAGTTGTAAACCAAATTTTTCTACCTTGGGCTACTGGGCTGGGCATAGAGACCTTTGTGTTTGAGAGGAGCAATGCTACTCCACATCTGATCACCCAGACCTGTTAACACCTCTCAGATCATTACTCTGTATTCCTCCTGTCCCTAGCTAAGGCCCTTATCTGTGAAGGCTGGATGAGAACAGCAGCCTTCAAATCTACCTCCCTCAACCCCTCTTCTAGTCACCCCTTTCACCTTGTACCAGAGTACCAGAATAATCATACTAAACATCACTTTTCATGAGTTCCTTCTTTACCCGAAATTTACCTACAGAATTCGATCAATTTTCTTATGGACATTTAAAGAGCCTCTATAGCACATTTAAGAGCCTCTATATATAGTCTGTTTACTTCTCCATTATTGTTTCCTTCCACTAAACTCTGTTTCAGTCAAAGGATTTACCTTCTTTTTCCCTGACATCTGCATGCCAATTTTCCCCTTTATGCGCTTGCTTACATCATCCCACTCTGGAACATCCTTCCCTGTCTTCTCCTGTTCTCTAGGTCTGTCATGTTTTTCAAGGCCCCACCCGTGTATTATCTTCTTCATGAAATGTGCCTGAACACTCCAGTCCCCAGTGAGTGATCTATTCCCTGACTTCCTATCTTGTTCATCATCATCTCCACTTCCAAATACATAGCTGGTAGTACAATATCCTATTGATAGAGTTTGGTGTTTAATATACTTTGAAACAAATTAACATGGTAATTTACTCATTTTCCTGTTGGTGGATATCTGCACTGACTTCTTTTCAACAAAAGAAAGGTATTTCAATACCAAATTTTGCTTTTACAAGTTTTGTTACTATAAACATTATCATACCTGTTGTCTGGTGTGCATATGCTAAATTTTCTCTTGGGCACATCCACCTAGGCATGGAAGTCTGGGTTATAGAGTATGCAAACGCACTATTCAACTTACAAGATAATGGATGTGTGTAACACGATAAGAAATATATACTTTTCTCTGCTACTTTGGGTAACTCTTTGGCACAGAGCTACCAAAATCCTGGGGATTTCCTGAGTGATAGGGATGAGAGGATTATCTCTTGTTATGTATAATTAGCCCCTTCAATCATACCTGACTTTATGCTAATAAGGTGACTCTTAACTCTGCAATTATAGGGTTGGAACTTTCAGGGGTCTGTGCTAACTCTGAGTAGTTAGAGTAAGAATTGGTAAATTACACAACATCTAATTTGTTTCTGCTGAGAATTAGAGAATTGCTTGGTGTGGAAAACCCACCTTGATCTCCTGGAGGAGAGAGGGGCTGGTGTTTGAGTTAATCATCAATTGCTAATGATTTACTCAATCATGCCTGTGTAATGAAGCCTTCATTAAAAACCCTAAATGGTGGAGTCCTAAGGGCTTCCAGGTCAGTGAACACATGGAGAAGCTGGAGGGTGACACACCCAGAAAGCGTGCAAACGCTGCACCTCTTCCCACTTACCTTGCCCTATGTATATCATCATTGGCTGTTAAGTAAACTGTTTTCCCAAGTTTTGTGAGCCATTCTAGCAAATTATTGAACCCAAGGAGTTGTGACAACCTCTGACTTATAGCTGGTTGGTGTCAAGTACCAGAGGCCTGGGATTTGCAATTGGCTTTTGAAGTGAGAGCAGTCATGTGGGACTGACCCCTTAACCTATGGGGTCTGTGCTAACTCTGGGTAGTTAGAGCCAGAATTGATAAACTGTGGAACATCTAGTTGGTTTCCACTGAGAAGCAGAGAAAAACTTGGAATGGAAACCCACATATTTGATGTCAGAGGTATTGTGAGTGGAGAACAGTTTTCCTTTCATGTGCTGGCTATCTAATGTTTATTTCAGAGACAATGTTGAGCATAGCTGCATTGGGACCTCTGTCAATTACAGAATCTTAAATGGCACAAGCCATAAACCAGATCCATTGTAACAATTCCTCTTCCCTACTCCCTCTCCAGCCTCCCCAGGCTAGACAGAAAGAGATAGGTAAATGCTTGCTCTCCCTCTCTCTCTCTCTCATTCGTTTAGCTCTGTTCTTGCCTTCCTCATCCCTGTTGATAGGAGATCCACTTCCTGAGATTTCTAAGTCCTTGACCAAGGCTGGGTCCCCTGGAGAGAGTCTGGAGATTTAGCTGATGCCAGATATAACATTCATCCTTTAAGGTCCAGCTTCATTCCCATCGTCTTCAAGATGTTTTCCCTTATTTTGCTGGCCCAACTCAATTCAACTAAACAAAATATACTGAGAATTTACATATGCCTCATTAAACTAGACATCAATGACACAACATGGAACAAAGAGCTCAGGAGTATTTTCAAAGAGTTCACCCTCTGGTGAACAAAAATGAGTAATAAAAAATTAAAATGCAGTGTGATGATAGAGGTGCACAGATACACATGGATGAGGTGTACAGAGATGATATTTATCTCAGCCAGCTGCATCCACCTTTCCCTTCCCAGATCTCTGATAGCTTCTACTATCTGTAAATGAATTCCCCATTTAGCAGGAGCTTGCAGGATGCATTCATGCAAGTGGGAGCATTAGCTGAAATCAACTCCATGTAGAGTAGTTATAATACAGCATCTTTGGAGACACATCCACCATGGTACATTGGAAATTGAGCTTCCATTTTTTCAAGTCCATCAAAGTCATGACATAGTTCTGGTCACTCTTGCAACTCCCATTCATACAGTTGTAAATCAGTCCTCTCAGGCTGTAGCGATGTTTATGGACTTCTACCAATTCCCAGATGCCTTCTGATCTTTTTTTTTTCCCTCAAAGGTGCTAAGAATTACCATAAAACTCTCATTTTACCATCAGCATGATTCTATGTCTTTGTTTCTTTGTGGTATGTCTAGAGTGATCATGTGCATGTCTTTTGTAAATCATTTTGGGTCAAAACTGCACAAAATAAATGGCATAAAGAAAGGCCACAGTGGAGAAAATCACACCATGTAATTTAGAATAACATGGTAGAACAGCCATTGGTTGAGGTCATTATAAAATGATGTGCTAACTGATTGAGTTAAGGTTACTATAGAGTCTGTCAGGCCAGCTCTCATTGGCTGAGAATGTACAATAGAAGTCCAAGCATAGAAAAAAGTATTAATATGAGACTAAAACAGAGTCATTATGTGTTATTAAAGAAAAAGATTTCAGAGACAGATGAATTAAAAACAACTATCTGCAACTCTGGCAGTATTATATTCGGTCACTTATTTCTGAGCCCAGTAGGATCCTGTGAGAAATTTTTTATATACCCTGCTTTAATTGTGTTACAGGATGGGCTACTACTCTCTTCTATCCCACAGTGTAAGCCCTCTGTAGACAGAGACACTGTTTTATGAGTATTTTTAACATATCATAAACTCAGCCATGTAGCAGAGGCCAACTGCCTAGTCTATTTGGGTTGCTATAACAAAATACACAAACTGAATAGCTTACAAACAACATAAATTTATTTCTCATAGTTCTGGAGGCTGGAAGTTCAAGATCAAGGCAACAACAGAGTCAGTGTTCGGTGGGAGCTGTTTTTTGGTTCTTATATACGTCATCTTCTTGCCATCTCCTCATATGGTAGAAGGGTGAGTTAGCTCTCTGGGGCCTTTTTAAATAAGGGCACTGATCCTAATCATGAGGGCCCTGCCCTCCTGATCTAATCACTTCCCAAAGGCCCACTTCTTAATGCCATCACCTTGGGGATTAGGATTTCAACATATGGCTTTTGAGGGGACACAAACTAGAACTAAAGAACAGACCATCGCACCAACTAAAGACTAGTATGTCAATAAGAATAGCTGAATGAGGCTGGAAAGAGATAGTAATTAGAAAGGGCGAAGTCCCATTCCAGAGCCCAACACTTAGGGTTTCATTAGGCTGGGGTTTCTCAAACTCAATACAACTGACGTTTTGGGCCAGATTATTTTTTGCTGTGGGGTACTGCCTTATGCATTATAGGATGTTTAGCAGCATCCCTGGCTTCTATTTACGAGATGCCAGTAGTACACACATCCCACCACCCCTCAACCCCCCAAGTGTAATGACCAAAATGTCTTCAAACATTGCCCAATGTCGTCTGGGGAGCAAAATTGCCCCCAATTGAGACTGCTGTATTAAATCCACCTGCATTAGTTCTCTTTAAATCACAAAATTTTGGTCTACATAACAGATAGAAATTCCTGATCTAAAGAGCAGAATTCTGTTGTGTTAAGAGAGAATACGCAATTATAACTAAACTCCAATTCTCACTTTGTACAAATTTATTTACACTCACCTATCTATATTATTCTAACAAAACACTGGGACAACCTGTAAAAGTACTTATGCATGTGTGCAGGACAGGAAGAGAAAACAGAAAGAATCAGATTTATTGGGGTGGTTAAGCGAGATCACAGATGAATTGTTTACTCCTATTCAGCAGTAGCCTTTGTGGTCCCAGGCTTCCGGTGGCCAGATAATTCCCTCAACTCCATAAGCAGGTGACCGAGGAGAACTCTCACATCCTGCATGTGTTTGAGAAGAAGGCCCATCTGGTGATACAGATGGGGATCTGGCATCCCCAGAGGAGAAGAAAAGCCTGGATCCTCAGAAGATGGGGTTGGCAGTGGAGGCAGCGGCCCAGGAGCCTCCTCAGGAGCAGTTCCTGGAGCAGCTGATTTCTGAGGAGCTGGATTCAAGGTGAGAGGTGCAGAGCCGGGGGGACCTGGATTACGGGGCAGGAGGCACATACAAGAGTGAAGTCTGACTCTGGCCCTTCCCTCCCATCCCTGGCCAAACTTTCTTGTTCTCTGAAAGTGGCTGTAGGACTCAATGGCAGCAGGGACTTGAGGACTCTAGTGTCCCTCCTGGTCCAAATTTTAATCTGAAGCTTGGCCACCTCTGTTTGAAATTCTTCAGCAGTGAGGCTTTACCACTGGACAGCTATAACCATTAGCCAGTTGTTTCTCTATCAAGGCTGAATCTAATTCCCTGAAGCATGAATGTGGTAACTGGTTTTAGGTCAGCCTCTTTATTATATATGACATTAGTCTAATTCCTTGTGCTAATGCCCACCTTCAGCTTTTTGAGGACACCCTTGCTAGTCTCTGAGTCACCTCCTCTTCAGGATAGCATCTCCAGCCCCTTCCACTATTTTTCATATGGCATGACTTCAAGCCCCCTTATCACCCTGGACACCTCCTCTAGGAGTGTTTCAGGTCAAGGGCAGCCTCTTAACAGTGGCTCTCAGAATTGAACATAGACTTCAGACTATCCCGTCTTCATTCCAGATATTAAATTCCTATAAATGCCCAGAGAGCATGGGGGGGATGCTAAGGCTTGTGTGGCAGCAGGTGTGGGACTTGCTCAGCTCTTGGACTGGTGAGGTATGCACCACAGTCTGAGGGAGAGGTTCTCTATTTGTGCTGTCTCTCATCATCAGGGATTCTGGCCCATTGTTCCTGTCTCCTCTGTGTCCCTTCTTAACCTGCTCACACCGAATCCCAGCTCACAGGCCAATTCATCCTATCTCCCCTTTTCACTTACATGCATGCCAAACAGACACCCTGCACTCTGATAGGAACTCACCCTGCACTCTGATCTCTAGCTGGGGGCTCTGTTTCCAAACTTGGTTGTCCTCAGTGGCTGCCTCACACCAGTATGAGCCGGAGTGATCTTCTGAAGCTGTGGGGATCTGAAATTCTGAGGAGACCCCCCTGCTTTGCACTGTCCTTCCATTCTTGTAGAAGGAGAAGAGGAGGCGGGCAGCTGACCTCTGCAGGGGCAACATTGTCTGACAGCTCAGGGTCATGGGGCCTCCTGCTTGGGGTTCAGCTGAGGGTATAGCTCTGAGAATTGGCGCTGGAAACAGTTCTGGGAAAAAGGCAAGAAAGAAGAACTCAGCCATCTTATATACAGGTAGACATATGCTGGCGAAGAGCCTCAGGGAGTCATACTTCCTTTCCCGTTTCCAGCAGGAATGGGCTGTCTTAGATTCCATTTGAATCTGTCAAGTTCTTCCTGCAAGTAGACAGGACTAGGAAAGATCCACAGATGGGCAAATCTGATAGTAGTCCAGACACCCAATCAGTGAGCGCTGGGAAGCATAGATCTGGGTGGTAGGAACCATGCTGGACTCTGAGTAGGGCTAGATGACTTGAAAAGTCAATGTTGAGGTCTCGTCCCTTTTGAAGCCCAACTTGGGCATTTGCCAGCAACCTGCTCCATAATCTTTTGATGATCTTGCCACCTCTAGGCTAAAGAAAGACAATTTGGGTTCCCTGTCTCTCCTTACCCTCCCCTGCCATGACGATGCTGCTTCTAGCTCTCACCTTGGACTGTGATAGCCACAACAGATGCTGTTTCTGGGCTCCCAGGACCAGGGCTCTGGAAGATGCCACTGCAGTGGTAGTGCCCGCTGTCTGCCTCTTGTACCGCGGCGATGGAGAATTCCCTGTTAGGCCCGGGGGGACCCAGAGCTGAGCCATCTCGGTAGAAGGTCACCTGAGTCAGTGGCCAGTCTTGCCAGGCCTGGCAGCGCAGAACTAGCGGGTCCCCTTCAAACACTGGCTTGGCTGGACCTTGGAGGATCAGCCAGTCTATGGTCCAGAGAAAGAGCTGAGTGTCACCCAGGGCCTCCCTTGGGAGCTACCCCCAGCGATGCCTACTCCCGTAAACTTTCTCTGAGGGTCCAGGTAAACTCTCACCCCTAGTTGGGAGTATGGGACAACTTCCCTAGGGCCTAGGACTTAGAGCACCCTGGTTGCTTTGGGCTGAAGACTGGGAAGGAAGTACCTCATCCCATGGCCAGTTTCCTAGGGACACGTTCCTGGGTGGGCTCTGGGGCTGAAAGAAGGGGTTTAGGGCACTGTTCAGGTCTTCCCAGGACCTCACCGTAGGACACAATCAGGTGGAAGGGCTCACTGAAAGTGTAACCCTTGACCTGGAAGCCAGCTTCGCTTGCATCAGTCAAATCATCCTCCACGTGGCAGCTGCTCTCCTCGGTGCAGACAGGTCCCTCACACTGCAGTGTCTCAAAACTGGCAGCTGAAGAGGGCATGGCCCAGGGAGAACCAGAAAATGATACTGCAACTTGGAGAAAGAGGACAGGGTTCCTCCATCTCCCAGGAGAATCATCCTTTTTAGAATGAGACTAGTAAGACACCAAAACATTTTTTTCAGAAAGACCCCTGTGAGTGTCTCAGGGGGACAGTTTTGACCTTGATTCACGGGCGCCCAGGTGCTCTCAGCAAATGCACTGTGGTTTGGAGAAGAGGAAGGGGAGAGAATGAAAGAATGGTGAAACTCACCGGCATGACATCCCGCTACTGGTATGGGCAACCAGGAGCAAAGACAATGGTAACTCGAAGCAGGGAGGCATAGGACAGGAATGAAAGGGAGACATCAGATTCTAGTGTTCATTGGGTACTAGACCCTGCTAGCACTTGTGTGCAATATCTTACTTCATCTTCACAAACTTTCCAGGTATGCGACTTTATCCTCATTTAGTACTCTTAAAGAAACACACTTAAAAAACCAAATTAGGCCTGGCATGGTGGCTCATGCCTGTAATCCCAGCACTTTGGGAGGCCGAGGAGGGCGGATTACGAGGTCAAGAGATCGAGACCATCCTGGCTAACACCGTGAAACCCCATCTCTACTGAAAATACAAAAAAAAAAAAATTAGCTGGACGTGGTGGTGGGTGCCTGTAGTCCCAGCTACTCGGGAGGCTGAGGCAGGACAATGATGTGAACCTGGGAGGTGGAGCTTGCAGTGAGCTGAGATCGTGCCACTGCACTCCAGCCTGGGCAACAGAGCGAGACTGTCAAAAAAAAAAAAAGAAAGAAAGAAAGAAAGAAAGAAAGAAAGAAAGAAAGAAAGAAAGAAAGAAAGAAAGAAAAGAAAGCCAAATTAACATACCCAAAGCTTAAAAAGAGACTAAGCAATGGGGCGGGAAAGGCAGGTGTGTCTGGGTCCAAAATCAGTGTTCTTTTTACTTCACTGTGCAGATATGGTATTATGGTATACTTCAGTCCTCAGACCTTCCTCGGGGACTTTCTTTCATATTCTGATTTTCCCAAACTTCACTTGGCTCCTCAGCCTTGAATATGTTATCTATCAAAGAGCTTTCAGTACCCAGCGGTGTCTCTCCTCCTTTCTCCCTCCTCCTTGCAGGTCTTCACTTTTCAGCCATCTCTATTTTAATGTCCTCTGCCACTTGAATTTTCCCTGGCAGTGGCATAGAGCTTTCTCTGTCTTTTCCCCTTCCTCCCAGTCCATACCAGTAACTGTGGAACAACTCTTTTCTCCAGATTGAAATTTAGAGTTATCCATTTCTTACCACATCTTCTCAACCTAGCTCTTACCTTCATGGTAGACCCAGGCAAGGGAAGTGACATGTCTCCCTTCTCTGGGACTGCTCCTTATCTCCCTTACTATTCTCCCCTTCCTCCAGCCTCATGACCATTCACATGTGCATACTTCTTCACTCCATCCGACTGTCATTTCGTGCCCCACTTGCCTTTATTCTCTTGCACTCCCAATAGCCCAACGTTCTTCTTTGATTTTGTCATGTCCCTTACCAAGGCCCCTCTCTACTTCCTAATTCTCATCACAGCAGTACCAGGTGTTTTCTTTCCATCCTCTCTCAGCTCCCTTCACTGTAATGCTACCTCTTTTCAGTTCCTCCACTGTCACTCAACTGTGCTCTGCCTCCTCTCCATTTTTTCTTTTTAAAAATAAAATCTTTGCAGTGGCTTACGCCTGTAATCCCAGCACTTTGGGAGGCTGAGGAGGGTCGATCACGAGGTCAGGAGATCAAGACCATCCTGGCTAACACGGTGAAACCCCGTCTCTACTAAAAATGCAAAAAATTAGCCGGGCTCAGTGGCGGGCGCCTGTAGTCCCAGCTACTTGGGAGGCTGAGGCAGGAGAATGGCGTGAACCCTGGAGGCGGAGCTTGCAGTGAGCCGAGATCGTGCCACTGCACTCCAGCCTGGGCGACAGAACAAGACTCCGTCTCAAAATAAATAAATAAATAAAAATAAATAAATAAATAAATAAAATAAAATATTGTCTAGGCACGGTGGCTCATGCTTATAATCACAGCACTTTGGGAGGCTGAGGTGGGAGGATCCCTTGAGCCCAGGAGTTTGAGACCAGCCTAGGGAGCATAGAGAGATCCTGGCTCAACAAATAATTTTTAAAAAATTGGCCAGGCATGGTGGCACTTGCCTGTGGTCCCAGCTACTTGGGAGGTTGAGATAGGACAACTGCTCCAGCCCAAGAGGTCAAGGTTGCAGTGAGCAGTGATTGCACCACTGCACTCCAGCCAGGGTGGCAGAGTGAGACCCTGTCTCAAAAAACAAAATAAAAGAAAATCTTGTTGGGTTACTGGGAACTCACTCAATAAACCTTAGGTAGTAGGTACTATTATTTTCATCTTACAAATGATAAAACTGAACCAGAGATATAAAAAGTGATTTTCTAAAGTGACATAGAGCTGGTAAATAGAAGAGGGGCTTGAAACCAGAGTATCTGATTCCAAGTCTGCAGTTCTTATCACAAGAAAAAAACAAAAAAATTGTCCCTAACCACAAGTAGCTCTCAATTTAGTGGAAGACACAGGTAGATGAAAATATTATTTCAGCATAAGTAGGAAATATTATAGTAAGAAAATGTATCGCAAGCAGCCATTGGAGCAGAAAGAAGCATTCAAGAAAAGCTGCCTGGAAAAGATACCACTTAAGCTGAGTCTTTAGGGGTACCTACACATTTGCAAGGAGGAGGAGAATAGGGGGCCATCGAAAGGGCTCATTTCAGGTGGAGATGGTGGTATAAGCAAAGCCTTAGAGACAGGCAAGTGTCTGGTGTGTGAGTATGTAACTATGAACTGATTGAGATTTATTAGAGCATAAGTTACAAGGCTGAGAGGGTAAAAGCAGAGGCTGCTTGGCCTTTTGTGCCATGATAAGGAATTTGGGTTGGTAAACTTGAGTTTTAGAAATTGTTCTGTCTGCAGGGTACAGAATTCATTTCAAGAACACAAGATTTGGACAAGGAAATTAATTAGGAATTTACTGGACTAGCCCAAGTCATAGAGGATGAGGACTTGTCCTAAGACATTAGTGATGATCCATGGAAGGGACTGCTTCTATGAACAATTTAGAAGGTAAAACTTGCCAAACCCAATGATTGATCAGATTTAGAGAATGAAGAAGAAGGAAGAGTCTGGATTGTTTCTCAGTTTTATGGCCTTGTAAGGGTAGATGCTGGTGTCATTAGCTGAGATCAGAAATAGTGGAAAATGAATTAGATGAGGCGGGGGGCAAAAGGACAGATAAGTTCAGCTCTGGTCACATGGTGCAGAGACACCTGTGAGATATGTAGGTAGATATGTCTGGTATGAAGCGTGATATTTGAATGTGAAGCTCAAAAGCATGGTTAGGTTGGGGATATGATTTGGGACTCTTAAATACAGAGTTATAGTGGCAAAAATTATATAGACAAATAAGCTTATGAAGGAGATTGTCTAAAGAAAGAGGAGTACAGAGGCAAGGCTATAACTATAGAGAACACTAGTGTTTAAGGGGAAGAGAAGAGAAGCTATTAAGGGATCAAGAGAAGTCCATGTAGTATGAGGAGAAAATGGTGCCATGGAAGCCAGGGTAGTAGAGAATGCAAAAAGGAGTAAGTGATAAACAGTGCAGCAAAGAAGTCCAGCAGGATATGAACTGAAAAGCATGCCATAACCCAGTCAATATGGAGGTCATTGTGCCCTAGACAAAACCGATTCCAGTGGAAACCAGGCTGCAAGCATTGAGGAGTGTGTGAGAAGTGAGGAAGTGGAGATAGGAAGTGCAGACTATTCTTTTAAGAAAACTTGTCTCATAAGTGAAAAAAAAGAGTTGAGATTAGAGCCAGAGAGGACATCATGGGCAGAGGGAACTTTCAGGATGGAAAAGGCTTGAAGATTTTTATATTCAGAAAGTCATTCAATCCTGCACACCAAACTTTCTTATACCTACCCTTCTTATTCCACTTGAACACTGCTTCTCTGGAGGGCCAGAATTAGTCCATGTTTCTTTCCTTCAGGTCCTTTCCCCAAAGTTAAACAAAGTTCCATTCCCATACCAATATTCAAATATTTTACTTACCTAGTAGCATCTGGGATGCCCAGAGCACACCAAGGGAAAGGTAGAGGGCCCAGGCCATGAGGACACAGCCCAGCTTCATGGTGACTGTGTTTAGGTCTCCTGCAATCCCAACAATGATTTTCTTCAACATGAAACCTCTTTGATTAGAAAAGAGGAAGTAAATCTAACTGTCTCATCTCCTTGCATCTGGGGTCTATTTTCATTTTCAAGTTTGTAATTGGCTTTCATCATTCAGATTTGGACAACATGCTTTCAGCATAATCTCCATCCTTAGGGCTGTGACAAAATGGTAGCACTCTCAACTGTTCTCAACTGACCTCACAGAGGTCAGAGGACTTTCAAAGCATGTCATTGTCTCATAGCCAGCTGGCCTTCATGTACACTCTGGGAAAGGTCAGTGCAACAACCACCCTTTTCACTGGTGATGCAACTGGGGACAGAAGGTGGGATGTTGTTTTAAGGCCAATAGAAAATCACTGGGGAATCAACGATGAGAATTCAAATGTCCTGCCCATTCCAACACTTATATGTTTCTAGTGACTAGAAGGTAGCAAGACAGAGAAGGAAGATTAGTCATGGCACCAAGTTAGATATCAGATGAGTCTCTAGTAGGCTCTGACTATCCAAAGCCCACACAAATATGCATGCAAATTTCTCTAGACTCGTGTCAGCTTTCTGCTTCTGAAGCATGACTAAGGCTGCTCAGTCTCAGTGGAAATATGAGTACAAGGCAGGGAGAGTTCACTGGGAAACAGTAGAGGAAAAAGAAAATCTATTCCCACAGGATCCAGCAGTTAGCTCAGAGCTTAGGCTCATAGCCAAAGCTCAAGCCACTGATCCTGAGGAAATTAGAGACAGGAGACATCCGATATCTTGAGAAACCTGAGGAGACTCAGGAATAGGAGCAATACAGAGGCTACAGCCTCTCCCTTCAGTTCCAGGTGGCCTTCTGGGAACTATTGTCCCTGGCTCTGAATGTTTTCTATTTGTTTGAGACCTCCTCAATGGCAGGGCCCATGTGTCTTTTCACAGTGACCACATTCCTCCCCTTTCTCTCATCATAACACCCACCAGACCTCCAGTAGGTTATTTGGAGATGAGATGAGCCATCAGAAATGGGGTAAGGTAGGCCAAGCACTGTGGCTCATGCCTCTGTAATCCCAGAACTTTGGGAGGCCAGGGTGGGCAGATCACTGGACTGGAGGTCAGGAGTTAAAGACCAGCCTGGCCAGTATGGTGAAACCTCATCTCTACTGAAAAAAAAAAAAAAAATTAGCCGGGCGTAGTGGTGCTCGGCTGTAGTCCCAGTTACTTGGGAGGCTGAGGTATGAGAATCATTTGAACCCAGGAGGCGGAAGTTGTAGTGAGCTGAGATCACACCACTGCACTCTAGTGAGACTCCATCTCAAAAAAAAAAAAAAAAAAAAGAGGGAGAGAGAGAAATGGGAGAAGGTAGTTTGGTCCTCCTTGAAGGCAGAGAGAGGGACAGTATGACCCTTCAACTGTGCAAAAACCACAGGTCAGAGCAGGCACATCAACCACACGGGCATAAGAGAGTGGATCTTTCTGAGTCTAAAATAAGCATTTAGAATAAAATTTCCATTATCTGAGAGGCATATGCTTTTGTGCAGGTGGCCCCAGGGAGGCCAGGGGTGGTTGACTATGGGTGCTGGGAAAGGCAGTGAGGCAGTAAGCCTTGCAGCTGATGTGATGTGAAGCCTCAGAAGAGGAAGAAAACCCTAGCTAGCCCTAATAGTTTATTTTATTTTATTTTATGTATTTATTTATTTATATATATATTTTTGAGACAGAGTCTTGCTCTGTCGCCCAGGCTTGAGTGCAGTGGCACAATCTTGGCTCACTGCAAGCTCCGCCTCCAGGGTTCAAGCTTGCCTCATCCTCCTGAGTAGCTGGGACTACATGCACATGCCATCACGCCCAGCTAATTTTTTGAATTTTTTGTAGAGATGGGGTTTCACCGCGTTAGCCAGGATGGTCTTGATCTTCTGACCTCATGATCCACCTTCCTCGGCCTCCCAAAGTGCTGGATTACAGGTGTGAGCCACCAAGCCTGGCCATACAAATTAAATAAATAAAATGTCTTTAGATGTATTGCCACTCCTAAAACTACATAAAACATAGACCCTCAGGATTAGCTAGAGGCTAAGGGGCTTCCAAACAAATCACAATATCTTTCTCTTCTTATGTCACCCTTTCTCCTTAACTGCCCTTTCCAAAGTGTCTTACCCGAATAGAGACCCTCCCCTATAGCATCTGCAGCAATCCTTCCAGGATCCCACTCTCAATATGGAAAGCAAGGAGCCCTCTGAAAATTTGGGTTGAAGCTATCAAGGTCTTTACACTGAAATTTCCATTAAGCTGCTGGGAAAATTTACTCGTTTGAAGCTTAATCAATGAACTATTTAGAATAGATGTGATTCACTGCAGGGGGGTGAGGGGAAGCAACATTGGGTCTGCTGTGTGTTCATGGACACTGAGATTCAGTTTATTGAGTAAGTTCCCCCATCAGGATCACCTCAGAATACTCAGGGGGTGATGGGACAAATCCCAGCTCTCATCCCATCCCAAGACCAATTAGGTGGTGGATGCCCTCCTTTGCTGTTCCTGGTTTGTCACTAGTGGACTAATGCTTATCTTCTCTTTATTTTTAATTGACTAGATAAAACATTTATTAAAATGTGAAGGTGAAAAAATAATACAGTATATACTTTTGAACCCTTATATGGTTGAAGGAACAGAATAGTACTGTTATCCTTGAAGTACTGCATGGATCCCTGTCTGATTATACTGTCTTCCCTCCCCACCATCATCAAACACAATCCTTTCCTTGTATTTCTCACTCTCTTTATTTTATGTAGTAATCATTTTGTATTTTTGAACTTTTTTTTATTCTATTTTTTCTCCACTTCTATGAATAGTATTTATTTTGGAATTTTCATAAAATATAAACATTATTTTAAAAACAGTTTAGATTTACAAAAAATACAAAGACAGTACAGAAAATTCCCATGTATCCTGCACCCAGTTTACCCTATTATTAACATATTAATATGGTACATTGGTTGTAACTAATGAAACCTATATTGTTATATTATTATTATATTTGTCTACTTTTATTGATTCTTTTACAATTAAAATTATTTTTTTCATTATATATTTATTTATTTATTTTTATTATACTTTAAGTTCTAGAGTACATGTGCACAACATGCAGGTTTGTTACATATGTATACATGTGACATGTTGGTGTGCTGCACCCATTAACTCATCATTTACATTAGGTATATCTCCTAATGCTATCACTACCCCCTTCCCCACACCCCACGACAGGCCCCAGTGTGTGATGTTCCCCTTCCTGTGTCCAAGTGTTCTCATTGTTCAATTCCCACCTATGAGTGAGAACACGCAGTGTTTGGTTTTCTGTTCTTGCGATAGTTTGCTGAGAATGATGGTTTCCAGCTGCATCCATGTCCCTACAAAGGACATGAACTCATTCTTTTTTATGGCTGCATAGTATTCCATG
>NW_016810717.1:556507-580441 GCF_001698545.2 Rhinopithecus bieti
TTTCTGCCAAGAGATCCGCTGTTAGTCTGATGGGCTTCCCTTTGTGGGTAACCCGACCTTTCTCTCTGGCTGCCCTTAACATTTTTTCCTTCATTTCAACTTTGGTGAATCTGACAATTATGTGTCTTAGATTTGCTCTTCTCGAGGAGTATCTTTGTGGTGTTCTCTGTATTTCCTGAATTTGAATGTTGGCCTGCCTTGCTAGGTTGGGGAAGTTCTCCTGGATAATATCCTGCAGAGTGTTTTCCAACTTGGTTCCATTCTCTCCATCACTTTCAGGCACACCAATCAGACGCAGATTTGTTCTTTTCACATGGTCCCATATTTCTTGGAGGCTTTGTTCATTTCTTTTTACTCTTTTTTCTCTAAACTTCTCTTCTCACTTCATTTCATTCATTTGATCTTCAATCACTGATAACCTTTCTTCCAGTTGATCTAATCAGTTACTGAAACTTGTGCATTTGTCACGTAGATTTTGTGCCATGGTTTTCAGCTCTATCAGGTCATTTAAGGACTTCTTTACATTGGTTATTCTAGTTAGCCATTCGTCTAATCTTTTTTCAAGGTTTTTAGCTTCTTTGCGATGAATTCAAACTTCCTCTTTTAGCTCAGAGAAGTTTGATCATCTGAAGCCTTCTTCTCTCAACTCGTCAAAGTCATTGTCTGTCCAGCTTTGTTCCGTTGCTGGCGAGGAGCTGCATTCCTATGGAGGGGGAGAGGTTCTCTGATTTTTAGAATTTTCAGCTTTTCTGCTCTGTTTTTCCCCACATCTTTGTGGTTTTATCTACCTTTGGTCTTTGATGATGGTGACATACAGATGGGATTTTGATGTGGATGTCCTTCCTGTTTGTTAGTTTTCCTTCTCACAGTCAGGACGCTCAGCTGCATGGCTGTTGGAGTTTGCCGGAGGTCCACTCCAGATGCTGTTTGCTTGGGTATCGGCAGCGGAGGCTTCAGAAGAGTGAATATTGCTGAACAGCAAATGTTACTGCCTGATCGTTCCTCTGGAAGCTTCGTCTCAGAGGCGTACCTGGCCATGTGAGGTGTCCGTCTGCCCCTACTGGGGATAGCCTCCCAGTTAGGCTACTCGGGGGTCAGGGACCCACTTGAAGAGGCAGTCTGTCTGTTCTCAGATCTCAAACCACGTGCTCTTCAAAGCTGTCAGACAGGGACATTTAAATCTGCAGAGGTTTCTGCTGCCTTTTGTTTGGCTATGCCCTGTCCCCAGAGGTGGAGTCTACAGAGGCAGGCAGGCCTCCTTGAGCTGCGATGTGCTCCACCCAGTTTGAGCTTCCTGGCAGCTTTGTTTACCTACTCAAGCCTCAGCAATGGCAGGCACCCCTCCCCCAGCCTCACTGCCACCTTTGCAGTTAGATCTCAGACTGCTGTGCTAGCAATGAGGGAGGCCCCGTGGGTGTGGGACCCTCTAAGCCAGGCATGGGATATAATCTCCTAGTATGCCATTTGCTAAGACCCTTGGAAAAGTGCAGTATTAGGGTGGGAGTGACCCAATTTTCCAGGTGCTGTGTGTCATAGTTTCCCTTGGCTAGAAAAGGGAATTCCCTTCCCCCTTGTGCTTCCCGGATGAGGCAATGCCTTGCACTGCTTTGGCTCTCACTCAGTGGGCTGTACCCACTGTCTGACATGCCCCAGTGAGATGAACTCGGTACCTCAGTTGGAGATGCAGAAATCACCCATCTTCCGTATCACACACGCTGGGAGCTGTAGCCTGGAGCTCTTCCTATTCAGCCATCTTGGAACCGCCCTACCATTTTTGAACTTTTAGTAAGTGGAATCGTACTGTATTTATCATTCTAAGACTTTCTTTCGCTGGGCGTGGTGGCTCAAGCCTGTAATACGCAGCACTTTGGAGGCCCGAGACGGGCCCGGACACAAGGTCAGGAGGATCGAAACCAAATCCCTGGCTAATAACAGTGGAAACCCCGTCTCTACTCAAAAGAATACAAAAAAAAACTAGGCCGGGGCGACGAGGCGTGGCGCCGCTGTAGTCCGCAGCCACTTGGGAGCGGGGCATGAGAATGGCGTAAACCTGGGAGGCGGAGCTTGGCAGTGAGCTGAGATCCGGCCACCGCACTCCAGCCTGGGCGAGCAGAGCCAGACTCTGTCTCAAAAAAAAAAAAAAAAAAGACTTTCTTTCTTTTATTCTTTTCCTTTTTATTTTTGAGTCTCACTCTGTCACCCAGGCTGGAGTGCAGTGGTGTGATCCCAGCTCACTGAAAACTCCACCTCCTGAGTTCAAGCAACTCTTCTGCCTTAGCCTCCCGGGTAGCTGAGTATCTGGGACTACATGTGTGTGCCACCATGCCTGGCTAATTTTTGTATTTTTAGTAGAGACAGGGTTTCACCATATTGGCCAGCCTGGTCTTGAACTCCTGACCTCGGGATCCACCTGCCTCAGCCTCCCAAAGTGCTGGGATTGCAGGGGTGAGTCACCATGCCCAGCCAACTTGCTTTCTTTTAACTCAATTGTATGTTCCTGAAATATAACCTGATGTTCTGCCTAGCTATAGTTAACCAATTGTATTGCTGTGAAGTATTCCACCATGTGATCATGCCACAAATTATTCTACTGACAATGGGCATGTGAGTTATTTTCAGGTTTTTGCTGTCAAAAACCATGCATCTATTCATGTACATAATTTGTTATTATAAGAGTTTCTCTAAGGTACATATATGAATGGAATTTTCTTATTGACTTTTAAGAGTTTGTATATGTTCTAAACATAAGTATTTTGTCAATTTTATGTGTTACAAATACTTTTCAATTTATGGCTTGTCTTTTCATTTTATGTGTTTGTAAAATCACTTTTTTGAGAAATAATGACATACACTAAATGCATGTCTTTAAATTGTACAATTTGATGAATTTTAACAAAAGTGTGCACCTATGAAAACATGACCACAATCAAGATAATAACCAGATTAATTACTCCTGAAAATTTACTTGTGCAGTTTTGTAATCCCTTCCTCTCTATCCAACTTCTCCAGGCAACCACTAATCGGTTTTATGTCATGATAAGTTTTCTATAGTTTTCTGAGATTTTATATAGATGGAATCATGCAGCATGTGCTCTTTTTGTCTGCTTTCACTCAGAATAATTATTTTCAGATTAGTCCATGTTGTGTCTGTCAATGGTTCATGCCATTTTATTGCAGAGTAATATTCCACTACATGACTGTACCACACTTTCTTTAGCCATTCACCTATTGATTGATATTTGGGATGCTTCCAGTTATGGCTACTATAAATAAAGGTACTATAAACTTTCGTGTACACGTTGTATGGATACAGGCTTTCATTTATCTTGGGTACCTAGCAGTGAACTGGCTGGATCATACAGGTGTAGATGTATTTTAGGTAGGTTTTACATTTTAGGTAGGTAATTTAATTTTCTTTAAAATTAAAATATTTAAATTTTAAGAAAATGCCAAGCTGTTTTCCAAATTGGTTGTATTAGCCAGGGTTCTTCAGAGAAACAGAAATAATATATGCATACAAGGAAACACAGGAATTGACTCAGGCAATTTTAGAGACAGACAAATCCCACCCTCTGCCATTAACAAGCTGGAGAACCAACAAAACCAACGGTATAATTCCTTTCAAGTCCAAAGGCCTGACAATCAGTGGAGTCAATAGTTTAAGTCTCAGTCCAAGTCTGAAGACTCAGAACCAAGAGGGCTGGTGTCTGAGGGCAGTTAATGTCCCAGCTCAATCAGAGAGAACAAATTTGCCCTATCTCCATCTTTTTGTTTTATTCAGGCCCTGAGTGGTGGGATCATGCCCATGTACATTTGTGAGGACAGATCTTTACTCACTCTTCCAATTCAGATGGGAATCTCTTCCATAAATATTCCTTTTTTTTTTTTTTTTTTTTTTGGACAGTCTTGCTCTGTCACCCAGGCTGGAGTGCAAAGCAGTGATCTCGGCTCACTGCAACCTCCACCTCCTGGGTTCAAGTGATTCTCCTGCTTCAGCCACCCAAGTAGCTGGGATTGCAGGTGCCTGCCACCACGCCTGGCTAATTTTTGTACTTTTTAGTAGAGACAGGGTTTCACCACGTTGGCCAGGCTGATCTTGAACTCCTGACCTCAGGTGATCCATCTGTCTCGGCCTCCTAAAGTGCCGTGATCACAGGCATGAGCCACTGTGCCCGGCCTTCTTCCATAAACATTCTTACAGACACAGCCAGACACAATGTTTTACCAGCAGTCTGAGTGTCTCTTAACCCAGTCATGTTGACACATAGTTAACCATTACAATGGCTGAAACGTCTTACAATCCCACCAGCAGTGTATGAGAGCTCCAGTTGCTAGACACCCTCAACGATACTTGGTATGGTCAGTCTTTTTACTTTTAGCAGTTCTAATGGGTGTTTCCTATAGCTCACTGGTTTTAATTTGCATTTCTGTAATGAATAGGGGTGTTTATTTTTTCATGTATTTGTTTACTAACTGCATATATATTTTGGGGTAGCAGCAATTCAAATCTTTTGACAATGTTTAAAAACTGGGTTGTTTTCTTATTGAGTTGAGGTTTTTTTAAAAAAATATATAGATATGTATTGTTTGTTAGATATATGTTCTGCAAATATTTTCTCTCAATCTGTGACTTGTGTTGTCATTTTCTTATCATTATCTTTTAAAGAACAATCTTCGTGTGAGTGTGTGTGTGTGATGGGGTCTTGCACTGTTTCCCAAGGTGGAGTGCAGTGGCATGATCATGGTTCACTGCAACCTCAACCTCCCGGGCTCAAGTGATCCTCCCACCTCAGCCTCCTGAGTAGCTGGAACCACAGACATACACCACTACCCCTGGTTTTCTTTTTTTTTTTTTTTAGAGACGGAATTTCTCTATGTTACCCCGGCTGGTCTTGAGCTCCTGTGCTCAAGCGATCCTCTTGCTTCAGCCTCCCAAGGTGCTGGGATTACAGGCATGAGCCACTGTACTCGGCCACATTTTAAATTTTTATGAAGTCCAATTAATCAATTTCTTCTTTAACAGATCATGATTTTTGTTTCATATTTAAGAAATCTCTCCCAAATCTAAGGTTACTAAGATTTTCTACCATTTTCTACAGGTCTAGCTCTTACATTTAAATATATGATTCATTTCAGGTAAATTTTCATATATGATGTGAGTTAAGGGTTGAGATTTAATTTTTACATATGGCTACCAATTGTTCCAGCACTGATTTGTTGAAAAGATTATACTTCCCTCATTGAATTGCCTTAGCATCTTTATCAAAAATCAGTTGATCATATGTATTTCCTCTTCCTCAACTTTGTTTTCTTTTTCAGAATTTAAAAAAGTGATTCCATATGAATTTTAAATTTTCATATAAATACGTTTGCACTTGCAAAAAATTTTACATCAGCATGTCATGGCTGGGCGCGGTGGCTCATGCCTGTAATCCCAGCACTTTGGGAGGCAGAGGTCGGTGGATCACTTGAGGTCAGGAGTTCAAGACCAGCTAGACCAACACAGTAAAACTCTGTCTCTATTAAAATACAAAAAGTAGCCAGATATGGTGGTGCACACCTGTCATCCCAGCTACTTGGGAGGCTGAGGCAGGAGAATTGCTTGAACCCAGGAGGTGAAGGTTACAGTGAGCTGAGATCATGCACTCCAGCCTGGGTGACAGAGCAAGACTCCATCTTAAAAAAATAAAAATAAATAAATAAATAAAATCAGCATGTCAATTTTTTAAAAGCCTGCTGGGACTTTGAATAGGATTACATTGATTCTATAGATCAGTTTGGAAAGAATTCACACCTTAACAATACCAAATCATCTGATCCATGAAAACAACATTTCTCTTCATTTATTTAAGCCTTCCTTAATTTCTTTCAGCAGTTTTCAGCATATAGGTCTTGTACATCTTTTGTCAAATGTATCCCCTAAGTATTTTATATTCTTGATGCTATTATAAATGGTATTTTTAAAATGCATTTCCGATTGTTCATTGTTGGTATACAGAAATAGAACTGAGTTTTGTATATTGACTTCGTAACCTTGCTGAACTCATTTATTAGTTATAGGAGTTTTTCAAAACAGGTTAGTGGGATTTTCTATATAGACCATCATGTCATCTATAAATAGGGACAGTTTTACTTCTTCCTTTCTGATCTGTATGCTTTTAAATTTTCTTTTATTGCCTTATTACAGTGGCTAAAACTTTCAGAACTATGCTTGTAAGGGCAGTAAGAGCAGACTTCTTTGCCTTTTTTCCAATCTTAGGGAGAAAACATGCAGTCTTTCACTTAAGTATGATGTTAGATGTAGTTTTTTTGTATATGTCCCCTATAAGGTTAACGAAGTTTCCGTCTATTCCTAGTTTACTGAGAGTTTGTGAGTATTTTTGTTTGTTTTGTTTTATCATGAATGGGTATTGAACTTTATCAAGTGCTTTTATGCATCTATTGAAATGATGGTATTTTTTTTTAATCTGTTAATATGGTAAATTACATTCATTGGTTTTGAATTGGTCCAGATTTGTAGTGGTCGATATGTATTACCCTTTTATATAATACTGAATTTGATTGCTAAAATTTGGTAAAACTTTTTGTATCTATGTCCGTGAAAGATATTGGTCTCTAGGCTTTGTTTCTTATTTATTTTTTATTATTTTTATTCTATTCTACTTATTTATTTTTGACACAGTCTCGCTCTGTCACCCAGGCTAGAGTGCAGTGGTGCCATCTCAGCTCACTGCAACCTCTGTCTCCCAAGGTCAAACGATTCTCCTGCCTCAGCCTCCCCAGCAGCTGGGATTATAGGTGCCTGCCACCATGCCCGGCTAATTTTTGTATTTTTAGTAGAGATGGGGTTTCACCATGTTGGTGAGGTCTCAAGCTCTAGACCTCAAGTGACAAGCCCGCCTTGGCCTTCCAAAGTGCTGGGATTACAAGCGTGAGTCACTGCGCTTGGCCTCTTCTTTATGTTTTAAAATACCTTTTATTTAAAGGCTATTAAAATGGAGCCATGGGAGTGGAGAAGGAACAAAGAAATCTGTAAAAGGTGATGATCAATTAGTTATAAACACCACTGCACTTGGACCAGCCTAGGTTTGGTTTCTTGTCATGCCTTTGCCTGGATGTCTGAGTTGCGAAGTATTCTTTTCTCCCTAATTTTCTGGAAGACTTGGTATAGAATTGGTATTATTTGTTCCTTAAATGTTTGTTAGAATTTGGCAGTAAAACCATCTGGACCTTAAGTTTTCTTTGCAGGAAAGTTTTGATGATAAATTCAATTTCTTTTTTTATTATTTTTATTTTACTTTAAGTTCTGGGATACACGTGCAGAACATGCAGGTTTGTTACATAGGTATACAAGTGCCATACTGGTTTGCTGCACCTATCAACCCATCATCTAGGTTTTAAGTCCCGCATGCATTAGGTATTTGCTCTAATGCTCTTCCTCCCCTTACCCCTACCCCCCAACAGGCCCTGGTGTGTGATATTCCCCTCCCTGTGTCCATGTGTTCTCATTGTTCAGCTCCCACTTATGAATGAAAATATGCAGTGTTTGGTTTTCTGTTCCTGTGTTAGTTTGCTCAGGATGATGATTTCCAGCTTCATCCTTGTCCCTCCAAAGGACATGAACTCATCCTTTTTTGTGGATGCATAGTATCTCATGGTGTATATGTCCTACATTTTCTTTATCAAGTCTATCATTGATGGGCATTTGAGTCAGTTCTAAATCTTTGTTATTGTAAATAGTCCTGCAGTAAACATATGTGTGCAGGTGTCTTTATAGTAGAATGATTTATAATCCTTTGGGTATATAACCAGTAATGAGATTGCTGGGTCAAATGTTATTTCTGGTTCTAGATCATTGAGGAATCACCACACTGTCTTCTTCCACAATGGTTGAACTAATTTACACCCCCACCAACAGTATAAAAGTGCTCCTGTTTCTCCACAGCTTTGCCAGCATCTGTTGTTTCCTGACTTTTTAGTAATCACCATTTTAACTGGCATTAGATGGTATCTCATTGTGGGTTTGATTTGCATGTCTCTAATGATAAGTGATGATGAGCTTTTAAAATGTTTGTTGGCCCCCTAAATGTCTTCTTTTGAGAAGTGTCTGTTCATAACTGTGACCCACTTTTTGATAGAGTTGTTTGTTTTTTCTTATAAATTTAAGTTCCTTATAGATTCTGAATATTAGACCTTTGTCAGATGGGTAGCTTGCAAAACTTTTCTCCCATTCTGTAGGTTTCCTGTTCACTCTGATGTTAGTTTCTTTTGTTGTGCGGAAGTTCTTTAATTTGATTAGATCTCATTTGTCAATTTTGGCTTTCGTTGCCATTGCTTTTGGTGTTTTAGTCATGAAGTCTTTGCCCATGCCTATGTCCTGAATGGTATTGCCTAGGTTTTCTTCTAGGGTTTTTATGGTTTTAGATTTTACATTTAAGTCTTCAATCCATCTTGAGTTAATTTTTGTATAAGGTGTAAGGAAAGAGTCCAGTTTCTGTTTTCTGCATATGGCTAGCCAGTTTTCCCAGCACTATTTGTTAAATAGGGAATCCTTTGCCCATTGCTTGTTTCTGTCGGATTTGTCAAAGATCAGATGGTTGTAAATATGTGGTGTTATTTCTGAGGTCTCTGTTCTGTTCCATTGGTCTCTGTATCTGTTTTGGTACCAGTATCATGCTGTTTTGGTTACTGTAGCCTTGTAGTGCTGTTTGAAATCAGGTAGCATGATGTCTGCAGCTTTGTTCTTTTTGCTAAGGATTGTCTTGGCGACATGGGCTCTTTTTTGGTTCCACGTGAAATTTAAAGAGTTTTTTCTAATTCTGCAAAGAAAGTCAATGGTAATTAGATGGCAATAGCATTGAATCTATGAATTACTTTGGGCAGTATGGCCATTTTCATGATGTTGATTCTTCCTATCCATAAGCATGGAATGTTTTTCCGTTTGTGTACTCTCTTATTTCCTTGAGCAGTGGTTTGTAGTTCCCCTTGAAGAGGTCCTTCATGTCCCTTGTAAGTTCTATTCCTAGGTATTTTATTCTCTTTGTAGCAATTGTGAATGGGAGTTCACTCATGATTTGGCTCTCTACTTGTCTATTGTTGGTGTATAGGAATGCTTGTGAGTTTTGCACATTGATTTTGTATCCTGAGACTTTGCTGAAGTTGCTTATCACCTTAAGGAGTTTTGGGGCTGAGACAATGGGGTTTTCTAAATATACAATCATGTCTTCTACAAACAGAGACAATTTGACTTCCTCTCTTCTTATTTGAATACCCTTTATTTCTTTCTCCTGCCTGATTCCCTGGGCCAGAACTTCCAGTAGTATGTTGAATAGGAGTGATGAGAGAGGGCATCCTTGACTTGTGCCGGTTTTCAAAGGGAATGCTTCCAGTTTTTGCCCATTCAGTATGCTGTTGACTGTGGGTTTGTCATAAATAGCTCTTATTATTTTGAGATATGTTCCATCAATACCTAGTTTATTGAGAGTTTTTAGCATGAAGGGATGTTGAATTTTACTGAAGGCGTTTTCTGCATCTATTGAGATAATCATATGGTTTTTGTCATTGGTTCTGTTTATGTGATGGATTACATTTATTGATTTGTATATGTTGATCCAGCCTTGCATCCCAGGGATGAAGCCAACTTGATCATGGTGGATAAACTTTTTGATGTGCTACTGGATTCGATTTGCCAGTATTTTATTGAGAATTTTCACATTGATGTTCATCAGGGCTATTGGTCTGACATTTTCTTTTTTAGTTGTGTCTCTCTGCTGGGTTTTGGTATCAGGATGATTCTGGCCTCATAAAATGAGTTAGAGTGGAGTCCCTCTTTTTCTATTACTTGGAATAGTTTCAGAAAGAATGGTACCAGCCTCTTTATACCTCTGGTAGAATTCAGTTGCGAATCTGTCTGGTCCTGGGCTTTTTTTGGTTGGTAGGTTGTTAACTACTGCCTTAATTTTGGAACTTGTTGTTGGTCTATTCAGGGATTCAACTTCTTCCTGGTTTAGTCTTGGGAGGGTGTATGTGTCCAGGAATGTATTCATTTCTTCTAGAATCTCTAGTTTATTTGCATAGAAGTGTTTGTTGTATTCTCTGATGGTAGTTTGTATTTCTGTGGGCTCACTGGTGATATTCCCTTTATCATTTTTTTTGCGTGTCGATTTGATTCTTCTCTCTTTTCTCATTTGTTAGTCTAGCTAGTGGTCCATGTATTTTGTTAATCTTTTCAAAAAATCAGCTCCTGGATTCACGGATTTTTTGAAGGTTTTTCATGTCTCTTATCTCCTTCAGTTCTGCACTGATCTTACTTATTTCTTGTCTTCTGCTAGTTTTTTAATTTGTTTGCTCTTGCTTCTCTAGTTCTTTTCATTGTGATATTAGGGTGGTGATTTTAGATCTTTCCTGCTTTCTCCTGTGGGCATTTAGTGCTATAAATTTCCCTCTACACACTGCTTTAGCTTTGCCCCAGAGATCCTGGTACATTGTCTCTTTGTTCTCATTGGTTTCAAAGAACTTCTTTATTTCTGTCATAATTTCATTATTTACTTAGTAGTCATTCAGGAGCAGGTTGTTCAATTTCCATGTAGTTTTGCAGTTTTGAGTGAGTTTCTCAATCCTGAGTTCTAATTTGATTGCACTGTGGTCTGAGAGACTGTTTGTTATGATTTCTGTTCTTTTGCATTTGCCAAGGAGTGTTTTACTTCCAATTATGTATTCGATTTTAGAATACATGCTATGTGATGCTGAGAAGAATGTATATTCGATTGATTTGGGGTGGAGAGTTCTGTAGCTGTCTCTTAGGTCCACTTGGTCTAGAGTTGAGTTCAAGTCCTAAATATCCTTGTTAATTTTCTGTCTCATTGATCTGTCTAATATTGACAGTGGGGTGTTAAAGTCTCCCACTGATATTGTGTGGAAGTCTAAGTCTCTTTGTATGTCTTTAAGAACTTGTTTTATGAATCTGAGTGCTCCTATATTGGGTGCATATATATTTAGGATAGTTAGTTCTTCTTGTTACATTGATCCCTTTACCTTTATGTAATGCCTTTGTCTTTTTTGATCTTTGTTGGTTTAAAGTCTGTTTTATCAGAGACTAGGATTGCAACCCCAGTTTTGTTGGTTTGTTTGTTTGTTTTGTTTTTCCATTTGCTTCGTAATATTCCTCCATCCCTTTATTTTGAGCCCATGTATGTGTTTGCACATGAGATGGGTCTCCTGAATACACCACACCAATAGGTCTTGACTCTGTATCCAATTTGCCAGTCTGTGTCTTTTAATTGGGGCATTTAGCCCATTTACCTTTAAGGTTAACATTATTACGTGTGAATTTGATCCTGTCATCATGCTGCTAGCTGGTTATTTTGCACATTAGTTGATGCAGTTGCTTCATAATGTCATTGGTCTTTATATTTTGGTGTGTTTTTGCAGTGGCTGGTACCAGCTTTTCCTTTCCATATTTAGTGCTTCCTTCAGGAGCTCTTGTAAGGCAGGTCTGGTGGTGGCAAAATTCCTCAGCATTTGCTTGTCTGGAAAGGATTTTATTTCTGCTTCATTTATGAAGTTGAGTTTGGCTGGATATGAAATTCTGGGTTGAAAGTTCTTTTCTTTAAGAATGTTGAATGTTGGCCCCCAATCTCTTCTAGCTTGTAGAATTTCTGAAGAGAGATCTGCTGTTAGTCTGAGGGGCTTCCCTTTACATGTAAACTGACCTTTCTCTCTGGCTGCCTTTAATATTTTTTCCTGCAGTTTGACTTTGGAGAATCTGAAGATTATGTGTCCTGGGATTGCTCTTCTTGAGGAGTATCTTAGTGGTGTTTTCTGTATGTCCTGAATTTGAGGGTTGGCCTGTCTTGCTAGGTTGGAGAAGTTCTCCAGAATAATATCCTAAAGTGTGTTTTCCAACTTGGTTCCATTCTCCCTGTCACTTTCAGGTACACCAATCAGTCATAGGTTTGGTCTGTTCACATAGTCCCGTATTTCTTGGAGGCTTTGTTCATTCCTTTTCATTCTTTTTTCTATAACCTTTTCTTCACGTCTTATTTCAGTAAGTTGATCTTCAATCTCTGATATCCTTTCTTCCACTTGATCAATTTGGCTATTGATACTTGTGTATGCTTCACGAAGTTCTCATGCTGTGTTTTTCAGCTCTGTCATGTCATTTATGTTCCTCTCTAAACTGGTTATTCTAGTTAGCAGTTCCTATAACCTTTTATCAAGGTTCTTAGCTTCCCTGCATTAGGTTAGAACATGCTCCTTTAGCTCAGAGGAGTTTGTTATTACCCACCTTCTGAAGCCTACTTTTGTCAATTCATCAATCTCATTCTCCATTCAGTTTTGTGCCCTTGCTAGAGAGGAGTTGTGATCATTTGGAGGAGAAGAGGCATTCTGGTTTTTGGAGTTTTCAGTGTTTTTGCATTGGTTTTTCCTCATCTTCATGGATTTATCTACCTTTGATCCTTTAGGCTGATGACCTTTGGATGGGGTTTTTGTATGGGGTTCCTTTATGTTGACGTTGTTGCTTTCTGTTTCTTAGTTTTTCTTCTAATAGTCAGACCCCTCTTCTGCAGTTTGCTGGAGGTCCATTCCAGACCCTGTTCACCTGGGTATCACCAGTGGAGGCTGCAGAACAGCAAAGATTGCTGCCTGCTCCTTTCTCTGGAAGCTTCATCCCAGAGGGTCACCAGTCTGATGTCAGCCAGAGCTCTCCTGTATGAGGTGTCTGTCGATCCCTGTTGGGAGGTTTCTCCTAGTCAGGAGACTCAGGGGTCAGGGACCCACTTGAGGAGGCAGTCTGTCCCTTAGCAGAGCTGGTATGCTATGCTGGGAGAATCTCGCTGGTCAGGATGAGCTGCTCTCTTCAGAGCCAGCAGGCAGGAACAATTAAATCCACTGAAGCTGTGCCCACAGCCACCCCTTCCCCCAGGTGTTCTGTCCAGTGAGATGGTGGTTTTTGTCTGTAAGCCCCTGACTGGGGCTGTTACCTTTCCTTCAGAGATGCCCTGCCCAGTGAGGAAGAATCTAGAGAAGCAGTCTGGCCACAGCTGCTTTGACTCACCCAGCCCAGACCTCCCAGCCTCCTAAGCACTGTTGAAAACATCACCTACTAAAGCCTCAGTAACGGCAGACGCCCCTCCCCTGACTAAACTCAATTGTCCCAGATCAACTTCAGTCTTCTGTGCTGGCAGTGAGAATTTCAAGTTGGTGGTTCTTAGCTTGCTGGGCTCTGTGGGAGTGAGACCCACTGAGCAAGACCACTTGGCTCCCTGGCTTCAGCCCCCTCTCCAGGGGAGTGAATGGTTCTGTCTCACTGGGGTTCCAGGTGCCACTGGGGTACAAAAAAAACTCCTGCAGCTAGCTCTGTGTCTGCCCAAACAGCAGCCCAGTTTTGTGCATGAAACCCAGGGCCCTGGTGGTGTAGGTACACAAGGGAATCTCCTGATCTGCAGATTGCAGAAACCATGGGAAAAGCGTAGTAACCCAGCTGGGTAGCACAGTTCCACATGGCTTCCCTTGGCTTGGGGGAGGGAGGTCCCTGGCCCCTTGCACTTCCCAGGTGGAGCGCCACCCCATCCTGCTTCTGCTCACCCTCCATGGGTTGGACCCACTGCCTAACCATTCCCAATGAGATGAACTGGTTACCTCAGCTGGAAATACAGAAATCACCAGCCTTCTGCGTTGGTCTCGCTGGGAGCTGCAGACTAGAGCTTCCTATTTGGCCATCTTGGCCCCTCCTCCCTTGAAAATTCCATTTCTTTAACAGATATAGGACTATTGAGGCTATTTCTTCTTAAATGAACCTAGATAGCTTGTGTGCAGCTGTCAAGGAATTTGTCCATTTTATCTAAGTTATCATATTTATCTATATAAAGTTTTTCATAATATTCCTTTATTATCTACTGTCTATAGCAATACTGATGGCTTTTGAATACTTGCATGGCTAGTTGTAGATCTATAGTGATGTCACCTGTCTCATTCCTAAGATTTAAAAATGCACTGCAGGAGCTTGCAGTGAGCTGAGATCTGGCCACTGCCCACCTTCTGAAGCCTACTTTTGTCAATTCATCAATCTCATTCTCCATTCAGTTTTGTGCCCTTGCTAGAGAGGAGTTGTGATCATTTGGAGGAGAAGAGGCATTCTGGTTTTGGAGTTTTCAGTGTTTTGCATTGGTTTTCCTCATCTTCATGGATTTATCTACCTTTGATCCTTTAGGCTGATGACCTTTGGATGGGGTTTTGTATGGGGTTCCTTTATGTTGACGTTGTTGCTTTCTGTTTCTTAGTTTTCTTCTAATAGTCAGACCCCTCTTCTGCAGTTTGCTGGAGGTCCATTCCAGACCCTGTTCACCTGGGTATCACCAGTGGAGGCTGCAGAACAGCAAAGATTGCTGCCTGCTCCTTTCTCTGGAAGCTTCATCCCAGAGGGTCACCAGTCTGATGTCAGCCAGAGCTCTCCTGTATGAGGTGTCTGTCGATCCCTGTTGGGAGGTTTCTCCTAGTCAGGAGACTCAGGGGTCAGGGACCCACTTGAGGAGGCAGTCTGTCCCTTAGCAGAGCTGGTATGCTATGCTGGGAGAATCTCGCTGGTCAGGATGAGCTGCTCTCTTCAGAGCCAGCAGGCAGGAACAATTAAATCCACTGAAGCTGTGCCCACAGCCACCCCTTCCCCAGGTGTTCTGTCCAGTGAGATGGTGGTTTTGTCTGTAAGCCCCTGACTGGGGCTGTTACCTTTCCTTCAGAGATGCCCTGCCCAGTGAGGAAGAATCTAGAGAAGCAGTCTGGCCACAGCTGCTTTGACTCACCCAGCCCAGACCTCCCAGCCTCCTAAGCACTGTTGAAAACATCACCTACTAAAGCCTCAGTAACGGCAGACGCCCCTCCCCTGACTAAACTCAATTGTCCCAGATCAACTTCAGTCTTCTGTGCTGGCAGTGAGAATTTCAAGTTGGTGGTTCTTAGCTTGCTGGGCTCTGTGGGAGTGAGACCCACTGAGCAAGACCACTTGGCTCCCTGGCTTCAGCCCCTCTCCAGGGGAGTGAATGGTTCTGTCTCACTGGGGTTCCAGGTGCCACTGGGGTACAAAAAAAACTCCTGCAGCTAGCTCTGTGTCTGCCCAAACAGCAGCCCAGTTTTGTGCATGAAACCCAGGGCCCTGGTGGTGTAGGTACACAAGGGAATCTCCTGATCTGCAGATTGCAGAAACCATGGGAAAAGCGTAGTAACCCAGCTGGGTAGCACAGTTCCACATGGCTTCCCTTGGCTTGGGGAGGGAGGTCCCTGGCCCCTTGCACTTCCCAGGTGGAGCGCCACCCCATCCTGCTTCTGCTCACCCTCCATGGGTTGGACCCACTGCCTAACCATTCCCAATGAGATGAACTGGTTACCTCAGCTGGAAATACAGAAATCACCAGCCTTCTGCGTTGGTCTCGCTGGGAGCTGCAGACTAGAGCTTCCTATTTGGCCATCTTGGCCCCTCCTCCCTTGAAAATTCCATTTCTTTAACAGATATAGGACTATTGAGGCTATTTCTTCTTAAATGAACCTAGATAGCTTGTGTGCAGCTGTCAAGGAATTTGTCCATTTTATCTAAGTTATCATATTTATCTATATAAAGTTTTCATAATATTCCTTTATTATCTACTGTCTATAGCAATACTGATGGCTTTTGAATACTTGCATGGCTAGTTGTAGATCTATAGTGATGTCACCTGTCTCATTCCTAAGATTTAAAAATGCACTGCAGGAGCTTGCAGTGAGCTGAGATCTGGCCACTGCACTCCAGCCCAGGCGACAGAGCGAGACTCCGTCTCACAAAAAAAAAAAAAATGCACTGCAGGACACAAAGTTATTCCACACACCTCGACTTAGTTTATTTGTGTATTTCTTCCAAGAGGAAAAAAAAGAAGAGGCATGGCATGGTGGCTCACGCCTGTAATCCCAGCACTCTGGGAGGCCGAGGCAGACTGATCACTTGAGATAAGGAGTTTGAGATCAGCCTGGTCAACATGGTGAAACCCTTTCTCTACTAAAATACAAAAATTAACTGGGCGTGGTGGCAAGCGCCTATATTCCCAGCTACTCAGTACACAGAGGCAGGAGAATCACTTGAACCCAGGAGGCGGAGGTTGCAGCAAGCTGAGATCGAGCCACTGCACTTCATCCTGGGCGACAAAGTGAGACTCTGTCTCAAAAAAACAAAACAAAAAAAGAAGGAAGGTAAGGAGAAGGACAGAGAGATGGAGAGAGGAAGGGGAGAGGGAAAGAGAAAGAAAGAATTCACTTAGAACCAGTTTCAGGTTGTTCAGGTAGAAGCTGGACATAAACTAAACATGACATAAACTAGACATGAATTGACATGCCCCTTTCTGGGTACCTATTTCATCACCTGTTAAACTTTCAGAATACACATTCAGAAAGCATACACAAAGATGCTCTGAGTTCTCCGCACCAAATCTCCCAGGCACCAGGGAGTGGCCCCCAGTTTCTAAAGAAAGCCAATCCCCTACTGTCAGGTCACTGGAAGTATGGGAAACTTATTCTGCTGCCAGGTGGGCTTCATTTTTATAAAGAAAACTCACGTATTCCTGGAAGACAGTGCCCTGAGCTATTTTTTCTATCTGACTGCTAGTAGCAAATAAAAGATTTAAGAATTTATGGAGTATAGTGCCCTGAATTCTTTTCCTTGGAAATTGAAACTGCTTGAGGTTCTTAGGCCACCAACAATTTTTAAAATATGTGTACTTTTTTTTCTTACTCTCTTTGTGATGGCTCTGCAGATTTGTTCAGCAAAATGACTCCTTAACAGAGTTATCCTGAGCTGGTATATCACAGAGACAGGCAGGCTTCTGCTGGAGCCTAAGGTTTCTCTCCTCTCTTAGCTGCTTTATTTGAGACTGCCAGCACAGGGCACAGCTTTCAACTCTCAGTTCACCATGGATTTGTTAATTAATTGAAATAATTCTCCCAATTTTTGTGTTGAAGTAGAATGTCTTACAGAACTATGAGCTTCTTTCCCCCAACATGAATAACTGAGAAAATGAAGGTATCAGTGATCCACCTCTAATTTGACAGAGCAATTTTACAAGTGTTTATTTTGTTTGGGAGTATATAAATGTAAATTAAAACATTATTGCTCAGGCAACAGATTTTGAAATAATATCATCAAAATGAAGCATGGATTTATTTTTGAAGATAATTTTCACAGGATGTGGCAGTTTTTAAAGGAATTCTGCAAGGTCTCATTACTCAAATTTTACTTCCAAGGACAGATTGATATCAACAGAACAGGTTGTAAACAAATATGAATATCCACACATCTCCATTTTGTCCAAGAAAACAATATTGATATAATAAAACACTTCAGTTTAACACCTTATCAGATTGGATTCTTGAAGCAGCTTTATGACATAGAAGGATAGTCCTCCTCTGTTAATTAAAGGGAGAGGGGACATCTCTTTCTGAAACTCCTTATATTTCTTATGAAAACTTACATTTTTAAAGTTAAAGCCTGCAATTTTATTGGTTAGCAAATAAGCAAAAAGAAGGTCTATAAAACTCAATTTATTCATAAAAGTGACATAGAAATAAATAGGATTTTACTTAATAATAGTAAAATAAGGTACATAGAACACTGAGCTTCCAAATGTTATTTATGATACATACTAATGGTAGAAAATAAGGAAAAGGAAAAAATAAAATAAAAGCATCCATAAATCCTTCACCTAGAGAGTTCTCCTATGGATAGTTCGGCTTATTTTATCTGGGTGCTTTTATTCCCCAAAAGTTCAAGGGGAAATATAGACTATGACTAACTCTATGTATTGATGAAAATATAAGTGTAAATATGTATATTAAAACTATTAGGAGCATAGCTTGAGCCCAGGAGTTCAAAACCAGAGTGGGCAACATAGCAAGACTCCATCTTCACAAAATTTTTTTAACTTTTATTTTAAGTTCAAGGATACATGTGCATGTTTGTAACATAAGTAAACTTCTGTCATGGGGGGTTGTTATACAGCTTATTTTATCACCCAGGTACTAAGCCTCGAATCCATTAGTTACTTTTCCTGATTTTGTCTCTCCTCTCACTCTCCACCCTCTGGTAGGCCCCTGTGTGTGTTTTTCTCCTCTCTGTGTCCATGTGTTCTCTTCATTTAGCTCCCACTTATATGTGAAACATTAGGTATTTGTTTTTTGTTCCAGTGTTAGTTTGCTAAGGATAATGGCCTCCAGCTCCATCTGTGTCCCTGCAAAGGACATGATCTCATTATTTTTTGTGGCTGTATAGTATACCATGGTGTGTATGTATCACATTTGCTTTATCCGGTCTATCATTGATGGGCATTTAGGTTGATTCCATGTCTTTGCAATGGTGAATAGTGCTGCAACGAATATACATGTGCATGTGTCTTTATAATAAAAGGATTTCTTTTCCTTTGGGTATGTACCCAGTAATGGGATTGCTGAGTCAAATGGTATTTCTGTATGTAGGTATTTGAGAAATCATCACAAATTTTTTTCATTATTAGCTGGGCATGGTGGTGCGTGCCTGTAGTCCCAGTTACTTGGGAGGCTGAGGCAGGAGGACAGCTTGAGCCTGGGAGGTCAAGGTAGCAGTGAGCCATGAACCGCCACACTCTAGCTTGGGCAACAGAGCAAGATCCCATTTTAATAATAATAATAAATAAAAATGGCCGGGCGCGGTGGCTCAAGCCTGTAATCCCAGCACTTTGGGAGGCCGAGACGGGCGGATCACGAGGTCAGGAGATCGAGACCATCCTGGCTAACACGGTGAAACCCCGTCTCTACTAAAAAATACAAAAAAAACTAGCTGGGCGAGGTGGCGGGCGCCTATAGTCCCAGCTACTCGAGAGGCTGAGGCAGGAGAATGGCGTGAACCCGGGAGGCGGAGCTTGCAGTGAGCTGAGATCCGGCCACTGCACTCCAGCCAAGGCGACAGAGCAAGACTCCGTCTAAAAAAAAAATTAATAATAATAATAATAAATAAAAATATGCCAAGCTCAGTGACTTACGCCTGTAACTACAGCACTTTGGGTGGGAGGCTGAGGCAGGAGGATTGCTTGAGCCTAGTAGTTTGAGGCTAGAGTGAACTATGATTGCACCACTGCACTCCAGCCTATGTGACACAGTGAGACCCTGTCTCACACACACGCGCGCGCGCGCACACACACACGCACACACACAGCTTCCAGACTACTGAAAATATGTAATAGAAGTATTTTCCCTATTCCTCCTGCTAAGTATAGCTAAAAACCGTAGATATTATATACAAAACAGAAATAAAAGGTCTTAAAATGGAGAAAAGAGAAAAGAAAGCAGATGAGCAAGGGAGTTTGGAACCTGGGGAACAAAATGGTGATGAGTTCCATAGGTTTTTTGTTTCATGTATGCTACACCTGGAGCTGAAAAAGCCAGCAACCCAGAAATTCCAAAGGTATAGAGAAAAAAAGCCTCAGCAAAATCCTTCTCTTCCTCCCCAAAAGACAAGGAAAGGGGCAACCTAGCATGACTGAAAATGTTTAGATAGTAAATGCACTAGTCTAGCAATACCACGGGGGGGGGGGGGGGGGGGGAAGGAACTGTGGCCCCACCACCACCCACAAAGCATCCAAGAATAAAGTAGACTTCAGAGCAGAGTGAATAAGAGACAGAAAGGGACTTTATTAATGATAAAAGGGCCCAATCCACAAAAGACATTCTAAATGTAAATTCAACAGCAGAGAGCTACAAAATATGTGAAGCGAAAGTGATAGCTTAAAAGTAGAAGTTGACATATCCACAATTATATGCTGGAAAGCCTCAATGCCCCTCTCTCATAATTATAGAACAACAGATGGAAAATCAGCAAAAATACAGATAGAACTCAATGACACCATCAGCAACAGGATCTAATCAGTAACACTCCACCCAAAAATAGCAGAACACACATTTTTAATCAAGTGCCCACTGACATAAAATCCAATGCTAAGCCAAAATAAGATCCTCAACAAATTTAAAAGACTCATGTTATACATAGCATGTTTTCCACGACAATGAAATCAACTAGAATCAGCAGAAAGATATACAGGAACATCTCTAAGTACCTGGAAACCAAGCAACATACTTCTACATCATCCTTGGATCAAAGAGGAGTCAAGGGAAATAAAATAAAATACATTTAAACGATAAAATGAAATACAACGTATAAAATTTGTGGACATGGCCGGTCACGGTGGCTCAAGCCTGTAATCCCAGCACTTTGGGAGGCCGAGGCGGGCGGATCACGGAGGTCAGGAGATCGAGACCATCTGGTGAATACGGTGAAACCCCATCTCTACCAAAAACACAAAAAATTAGCCGGGCGAGGTGGTGGGTGCCTGTAGTCCCAGCTACTCGGGAGGCTGAGGCAGGAGAGTGGTGTGAACCCGGGAGGCGGAGCTTGCAGTGAGCTGAGATCCGGCCACTGCACTCCAGCCTGGGCAACAGAGCGAGA
Source organism: Rhinopithecus bieti (assembly GCF_001698545.2). Classification (NCBI taxonomy): domain Eukaryota; kingdom Metazoa; phylum Chordata; class Mammalia; order Primates; family Cercopithecidae; genus Rhinopithecus; species Rhinopithecus bieti. The sequence goes on from NW_016810717.1 coordinate 576,999, forward strand.
CCCCGTCTAAAAAAAAAAAAAAAAAAATTTGTGGGACACAATTAAAACAGTACTGGAATGGAAATTTATAGCACTAATTGCATAGAGAAAAATGTCAAATCAATAATCTAAGCTCCCACCTCAAGAATTTAAAAAAAGAAGAGCAAAATAAACCCAAAGCAAGCAGAAGGAAGGCAATAATAAAGATAAGTGCACAAAACAATGAAACTGAAGACAGAAAAACAATAGAGAAAATAAATAAGAAATAGAGAAAATTGATCTTCATTGAAAAGATAAAATTGACAAACCTCAAGCAAGACTGACAGAGAGAGTGAAGATACAAGTTACCAATAAACCTGCAGACACTAAAAGGAGAATAAGGGAATACTATACTTTTATTTATTTATTTTTATTATTTTGTATTTATTATTATTATTATTATTTGGAGACAGAGTGTCCCTCTGTCACCTAGGCTGGAGTGCAGTGGCATGATCTTGGCTCACTACAACCTCCGCCTCCCGGGTTCAAGCGATTCTCCTGCCTCAGCCTCCCAAGTAGCTGGAACTACAGGCATGCCGCACCACACCCGGCTAATTTTAGTATTTTCAGTAGGGGCAGAGTTTCACCATGTTAGTCAGGCTGGTCTCAAACTCCTGACCTCAGGTAATCTGCCTGCCTCAGCCTCTGAAAGTGCTGGGATTACAGGAGTGAGCCACTGCCCCTGGCCCATATTTATTTTTTTAAAAATAGAGATGGGAATCTCACTATGTTGCCAAAGCTGGTGTCAGACTCCTGGCTTCAAGCAGTTTTCCCATCTCAGCCTCCCAAAGTGCTAGTATTAGAGGCATGAGCCACTGCACCTGGCCTATAATTTTAAATATATACATTTGCCAACTTAGATGAAATAATTCCTCAAAAACACAAACTGCCACGATTCTCCCAAAATGAAATAGATTGTTGAGTAGCTCTATAATTATAAAGGAAATTGAATTCACAATTTTAAAACTCCCCAAAAAGAAATCTCCAGTCGTAGATAGTTTTACTGGTGAATTCTGCCAAACATTTGAAGAAGAATTAGCCAATTCTATACAATGTTTCTCAGAATATAGAATAGGAAGGAACACATTCCAATTCATTTTACAAAGTTAGTTTACCCTGATACCAAAGCCAGACAAAGACGCATGCCTTAATCCTAGCTACTCAGGAGGCTGAGGCAGGAAAATTGCTTGAACCCAGAAGGTGAAGATTGCAGTGAATGGAAATCGCACCACTGCAACTCTGTCTCAAAAAAAATAAAAAATAAAAAAGTACACATGAAAGGGATAGTCCCTTTCTTTCTATAGCGGTCTGGGTATGATGCTGCCTCGAATCACTATAATCATCTTGCTGCTAGCTCAAGGGCAGTGCTCACAGAATTGTAGAAAAGTGGACCAAGAGTTCTGATGTGCTAGAAACTGTCTCTGGACTTTTTGTTATGTGAGATAATACATTTCCTTAATGTTTAAGCCAATTTGAATCACAATTTCCTGTTATTTCCAAATGAAGTCATCCTAACTGATAAAAGAAAGAAAACCCAAAACCTAGGAATGAGAGGAGGGACGTAAACACAAACACACAACTTATTACCAAAAAATAGGGAAAAAGTGTGATTTACTGCTGCATACCAATAAAATGGATGATTCCTAGGAAAGCAAAAGTTTTCAAAATTGACTCTTAAGAGAGATGGAAAATCCTAACCAGACCAAAAATGACAGAAAAAAAAAAAGCTTGTCAAAGATCTATCACAAAAAATGTACCAAGCTCATACGATATAGGAAAATTCTGTAAGTCTGAATGAATGAAGAGTTGTAACTTGGGAAGCCTCAATATGACACAGATGTCAAACTTTACCCAGATAATCTATAAATGCAGTGCAGTTCTACCAATATCATAATAGTGTTGTGGAATTCTTAAGTACATCTGGAAGAGAAGCAGCACAGTAGTAGCCAAGAAAACCTTGAAACAAAAGAATGAGAGAAAACTTGACCTTCTATATATCAAAGTACACTATAAAGTTGCAATAACTAAAAATGTGGTATTGATGCAGAAATAGACAAATAGAACAATGTAATAGAAGAGAGGCTAAAAATAGACCTATGAGTGGGAATTTAGGTGATAAATTAGGATTTCAAATCATTAAACTGTTCAACAAATGGTATTGGAACAACTGACTTTCATGTGGAAAAATTATGTTAGGTTCTCATCTTACACCAAGTCCAAAAATAAGTTCCAAATATAGTAAAGATCTATTTAAAGCATTTAAGAGTTTTAGATAAATATAATATGATTTCATTCATTAACCCATTCAATCAATAGTGATTGCATTGTTATAGTCTCTGGAATACACCAGTGAATAATACAAACACCCTGCCCAGAATGAGCTTACATTTTAGAACATGTAAGTAAATATTTAAGCAAAAAAAAATGCATAAGATAATTACATACAGTGATAGATACCATGAAGGAAATAAGAGCAGAGGAATAGCAGTAGGGGAAATGTAGACAGGGATGTCCTTGCTGAAGAGGATATTTGAAAGAACTCATCAAACTCTACTGAGCATGCTCACACAAAGTGCTTATTTAAAAATATGGCAAGAGAAAGAGAGTCTAGGCATTACTGAGATTCCATGTGCAAGCTCCCTAGCATCCTTATAGTTACTGTACCTTATTTGCACTTTTTGTCTGGATTAAACCACCGAGATCCATGCAAGGAATCTTGGCTATGGGAGAGCTCAAAGCAGAAGTTCCCAGAGGGATTTTTATGCCCCCTCTGGCTATGTAATCAAGCCAACTATCTAAATGGCTAGGCTTATTGAAAAACTATCAGTAAAGAAACTGACCCTGGGGATCAGGAGTCAAGTTTCAGACTTTAAATAGCATGTCAGGGCCAGGTACAGTGGCTCACACCTGTAATCGCACCACTTTGGGAGGCTAAGTGAGGAGGATCACCTGAGGCTCAGAGTTTGAGATCAGCCTAGGCAACATAGTAAAACCCCGTCTCTACAAACTTTTTTTTTTTTTTTGAGACCGAGTCTCACTCTGTTCCCCAGGCTCAAGTGCAATGGCATGCTCTTGGCTCACTGCAACCTTCGCTTCCCAGGTTCAAGCGATTCTCATGCCTCAGCCTCCCAAGTAACTGGGACTAAACAATCATGCACCTCTAGGCCCAGCTAATTTTTGTGTTTTCAGTAGAGATGGGAGTTTCACCATGTTGGCCAGGCTGGTCTCAAACTCCTGACCTCAGGTGATCCACCCACCTTGGCCTCCCAAAGCGCTGGGATTACAGGCATGAGCCACCGTACCCAGCCAAAAAAATTTTTTTATTTTTATTTATTTATTTTTTTATTTTATTTTATTTTATTTTATTTATTTATTTATTTTTTTTTTTTTGAGACGGAGTCTTGCTCTGCCGCCCAGGCTGCAGT
>NW_016810717.1:582432-610350 GCF_001698545.2 Rhinopithecus bieti
TTTTTTTTTTTTTTTTTTTTTTTTTTTTTTTTTTGTGAGACGGAGTTTCGCTCTGCCACCCAGGCTGGAGTGCAGAGGCGGAATCTCAGCTCACTGCAAGCTCCGCCTCCCGGGTTCATGCCATTCTCCTGCCTCAGCCTCCCCAGTAGCTAGGACTACAGGTGCCCGCCACGTCGCCCGGCTAGTTTTTTGTATTTTCAGTAGAGACAGGGTTTAACCATGTTTGCCAGGATGGTCTCGATCTCCTGACCTCGTGATCCGCCCCTCTCGGCCTCCCAAAGTGCTGGGATTACAGGCTTGAGCCACCTCGCCTGGCCCCTAGATCCAATTTTTAAAATACAAATACACACTGCCTCAGACAGGAATGTAGATTGATATCCTTAAATGCTAGCATTAATTATTTCTGGTTTATGGCTTTATGGGCGATCTAATTTTTTTGTTTTGCCTATCTGTATCTTAATTTTATAAAAAGAATATATTATTAGTGTAGTGAAATAATTTACATACAAATAAAAGGAAATAAGTTGCTACTATGCAATTTATTTATTTATTTATTTATTTATTTATTTTATTTATTTATTTTTTTTGAGACGGAGTCTCGCTTTGTCGCCCGGGCTGGAGTGCAGTGGCCGGTTCTCATCTCACTGCAACCTCGGCCTCCCAGGTTTATGCCATTCTCCTGGCTCAGCCTCCGAGTAGCTGGGACTACAGGCGCCCGCCACCTCGCCCGGCTAGTTTTTTTTTTGTATTTTTTAGTAGAGATGGGGTTTCACCGTGTTAGCCAGGATGGTCTCGATCTCCTGACCTTGTGATCCGCCCGTCTCGGCCTCCCAAAGTGCTGGGATTACAGGCTTGAGCCACCGCACCCGGCCACTACTATGCAATTTATAAATAAAGGGACATACATTGTATCTACAAAAATAGGCAAAGAATAAACTCACAGGAAACTCACAAAAGAGGAAATATAAAAGGCTAATTGTAAATTCTCTAATTTCTAAAGCATATAGTTCGGCACAAAGTAAGCCCTTAATAACGCAGTAATTTTAATTATTATCCCTTATTACTAAAACAATAAGTGTGTATGAAATCTGATTGTGGGACCATAAAAAGTGAGTACTTTTTATCCTACCATAAAAAGTGCAACAAATGTTGCACAATGATACTGTGTTAGAGTCCCAGGAAAATGAAGCCTCTCCAAGGGCACTCTCCAAACCCTCAAGGAGACTGCCAGTCATATTTCTAATCTGCCTGGGATGACTTCTCTGAGAAGGTCACATCCTTCTGGTAACTACATTGGGAGAATAGCGGAGCAGGACATGTCAGCAATCTCCACTGAGGGCTCATCTGAAGTTTGACTTCCTGTGAACTTGTGTTGCAAAAGAGTGTTTTATTTGCCATAGGAGGAAATAGAAGAAGACATGGAAACAAGAATACAAGGTCATTGACAGAAGAGTACAGTCATGCATTGCTGAAATATGGGGATACATTTTGAGAAATGCAGGCAATTTTGCTGTGTGAACATTATAGCAGGTACTTATACAAACCTACACGGTGTGGCCTACTACACACCTCGGCTGTACGGTATAGCGTATTGCCCCTAGGCTACAAACCTGTACAGCATACTACTGTACTGAATACTTTAGGCAACTGTAACACAACGGTAAGTACTCATATATCTAAACATAGGAATAGGAAAGGCATAGTAGAAATATAGCATTATAATTTTATGGGACCACCATCATATATGCAGTTTGTTGTTGAACTAAAAATCGTTACGTGGTGCATGACTGTATTCAGTTTTAAGAAAAGGGGCACTAACTCTACATTCCAAATCCCCATCTCTCCTTTCCCCCACATCCTATCCGTTCCTGCCTTCCTAAGAGTCTCATCACTGAAGAGAAACAGACCCCACGCAGTTCAATCTACACTCAAACCAATACAGCCTTGAAAAGGTAAACAGAATGTTATTTTTATAATGTTTTATCATAAAAGTAATATATGATCTTTATAGAAAAATAAAGAAAATTAAAATCATCAATAATTTTATCACCCAGAAACAATCACTTTTAATGTGCTAGTAGAGGTTAGTCTATTTTAACACTTCTGAAATCATATAGATTTACATGATTGTTCTCATGTAACCTGTAACATAAGCATTTCCCAAGTTGCTATGATCTATTAATAACAGTGGTTTGATTAATTGTATTGGCTGTGTGGATGTGGAACGAAGAGTCTTGATGTCAAGAAGGGCTGAGGCACAGAAGGTGCAGTCGGTCATTTGGGACCATATTGTCTGTGGCTTTCAGGACAGGGAGCTTCAGGACTCAGGTAGATGACTCTGAAAGAGACCTTCTTTTTTGGAACTGCAGCATCTCCTTCTCCTCCCCAAGGGGAATTTAGGCCAGGAACTACCAGATCTTTCTCTCTCTGATTTTCTTCTCAAATCCCAAGGCAAGACAATGGAAACTAAACACGATTTTGGTCATCAGGCTCTTCCAGAGCGTCCGGATGCATGAGAAGTGAATAGGTGATTGTGTTCTCAGCCTAGAGAAGGCAAAAACCAGCAGTGAGGATCCACAGAGAGGGCCTAGGAAAGAAGGCAACAGAGAAGGCAAAAGGGGAGAAGGGAGGGGGAGATGGCTGGGATCACTCACCCCGACTTTGTCAGCCTCATCAGGATTAGTGGGATTGGCTGTGGGCAAAAAGAAGAAATATCAGCCAGAGCACTGCCGGAGAAGAGGGCCTGCCTGTGCTGATGCTGAGGCTGCAAAACCAACGCCCAAACTAGAGCCAAAGCAAGCACTGCTGACCCTGTCTCGGATCTCTAGGCCAAGCACTGGGTAAATATGGCCTCACTGATCCATGCATGGGGTAGCCCAGCCACAGCCTTCCCCATGGGCCACAGTGAAAAAGTGAAGCAGTCACTTGAGCTGCATTCTTTTCAGGGAATTGCTGAGCTTTCCTAGAAGCAAACCAGGGAGCCTTGGGATCTGAGATATTGGGGAAGAGGTGGGGTAGGGGAGTGTTCAGCATCAGAGTGAAGTGAAGTCCAGATTTTTGCTGGCCACAGACTTCAGGGAGAGAAGGCTGAGGGCCATTTTCACATTGTCTGAATGTAGTGCATCTTTGTTGGAACTTTGAAAATTATGGTACTCCATGGCATTAAAAAGGAAGAGAAAGTGAGTGAGAAAGGGAGGAAGGGAGGGAGGGAAGAAGAAAGGAAGGAAGGACTTTCTCTGGTTAGTGTCTGAAACACACTGTGAACACAAAATATGAATTCCCTCATATTTTGCTATGAACTGACTTAGCCAGTATGAAAAGTAGCCCCAGTATCTGCAAAGTGGCATTTCTCAGGAAGTCGGGAGGCATCTGAGACAATGCAGACTAGAGTCTCTTCTCTCACTCCCTGAACACCGAGAGCCTTTATTGCCATGCTGTAAATTCTGCAGCAAACCACATTCTGAATGCCCATTCTAATACATTCCCCAAGAATCCCAGTAACCCAGCTTTACCTTTTGGGAAATCATCAGCTCCAGTGCCTGGCTGCAAAACTGCCTTGTGAAATGTGCTTATGCCAGTGTAGACAGAAACACACAACAAGACGGATAATCCAGTTGCTTGGACTTTGTTTTTAACAGATCTGCTTTGGCCCTGGTGTGAACACAGGCCCCTGTCCCCACTGGGCCCAACCAGCGGACACATGACCTTGCTGCAAGCACAGCTGGACGAATGATATTTTGCTCAAGCTCTCAAATCTGTTGGCTCTGCTCTGAATCATACTCCAGCCATCTGAGTTGGGGTCTTTGACAGCCTCTTTTCCCTGCCTGTTCCTACTATCATGGAAACCCCCAGAAAAAGCCCCAGTTTCCTTTGTGCTCTGACTTTAACTACAGTCTGGAAGTTGCCTGGCATCCTCCTGGAAGTTCCTTTACATACTTTCACCTAGGCCAGGGTTTGAGTGGCCCCTGGCTCTCAGAATGTCAGACCTAGAAGGTCTGAGAGGTCACCCACTCATTTCCTCAGTGAGCAGACTGAACCCCATCAGGGAGACTGACTGGTTCAAGGCTCCACTATGTGATGGGGGCAGAACCAGGCCAAAATTCAATCAACCTGGAGTGCGTGGGCATCGGAACCAAGCTTTGCCCACAGAGTAGAGCCCACGAGTGCCCCTAGTCCCCCAGAATTTTCTCAAGCCCAAACCTCCTCTTAGCATTCCACAGACAGCTGAGCCTGGCCACTCCACCCCATCCCTCCACAGAGATAGATTCCTCAGCAAATCAAGGGGTTTCCAGGCCTCCTCTTTTCCCCTTAGACTCCTGCCTCCCACATCCGATTGGCCTCAGTCTTACAGCCCCTAGCCCTCTCCTTTGCCAGCTCTGCCAAAGTTCCACAGAAAGACCAAAGTATCTCTGATTTCCAGATCTGGAAATATCCCCAGATTCCTGATCCCAGAAATTCGGACACAGCCCTCTCCTCTGTATCTGGGACTGGTGTTTTTCTTCTCATCTCCAGAGAGGTCATCTTTAGGCCCAGGAGTTAGACTCAGAGCTGACCAAGCGATTTGAGCCCCGGCCATCCCCTCACCGCTGCTCCCTCCCTGGCTCCCAGCTAAACTCACACAAGCCCCTTCTGGCTGGCTCCGGTCCAGCAGGCAGCCCTGGTGAGCCATCACTGAATCCCTGAGACAACCCTGTACTTACCTGGTTTCTCAGGGAGGGTCTCCCCATTTCCCTGCACTCAGGGTTTCCTGGGAGAGCTGGGAGGGGCACATAGGAGGTTAGTAGGATTAGGGGGTAGGACCTGAGTCCTCAGGACCAAAGACCAGGGCCAGGGTTGGATGGGACCAGCTCAGGCCTTCCCTCTGGCAGATGCTTCCCGTCCTCCCACCCCCAGCTCCCCTGCTCAGGGGCTGCTCCCACCTGGAAAAGGGCTGGTCCAGAGGCAGAATTCAGCTCACCCATTGGGATGCCCAGGAGTGTCAGAAAGGCCACTCCATGGCATCTGAGACTTGCTCTGCCTTTTAAAAACATCTGTGCCTCAGTCTCTCTCCCTGTTTCTCTGTATTATCATCAGTAACTGAGGTCCTGGCTATGAACCAATTGTAAAGTGCTTTGTGAGGTGTTAGTGGGATTATTTCTCTTTCTCAGCAGCTTGTAGCACCCTCTCTAGTCCTCCCTCAACACCCATATAAGCTCCACCCAGCTTCAATCCCTGCCTTGGCCCAGTACCTGGAGAGTCCTCCTTCCCTAGCTAAGCGCTGCCCTCACACACCACCTCCTCCAGAATGGCAACAGCCCTGTTTGTGTGCTGTTACTGCCTGACAGGCACTGGTGTAAGACGTCAGCCTCTTTCATCCCCATGGCAACCCTGTGAGGTGAGTCCTATTAGTGTCCCCATTTTCCACATGAGACAACTGAGGCACAGAGAGGTGGAGTGACTCACCTGGGTCATATAGCTGGTACACTGTGGAACTAGATTTGAACCCAGGCAGTCCGACCCCACTATGTGCACTCCATTACTGCACTACACTGCTCCCCCTAAGACCTTCTCCAACTGCCTCAGCCCTTGTTGGGCTATGGAGCCTCCTCTGTACTCCTATCCTAGGCTTTTCATGTCCCTATCATTGCTTTTATCCCATCTTATTATAATGGCCTAGTTGTACTTCTGTCTTCCTCACAATGCTGAGAACTCCCCAAGGGCAGGGACTGGACTTCATCTTGGCATCACCTACGATGACTCACGCATTGGCTGACACATAAGCTAGTTTGTTCAAGTCTTGTCAATGAATGATCTAATAAATGAACAAATGAATATAATACAATACGGGCCTAGCCTAGATCTGAATGCGTATCTAGGCCCAAAGAGCAGGGATTCTGAAATGTCTGGGGTTAGGGCCTGGACCAAATGCAAACTGATAAGCAAAAAGGGAGGACCTGGGAGGGAGCTACAAACGCTGAAATGACCGCTTTTCCTGCAGTAGATCAAGGCCAGCTACAGCAGCAACAATGGCCGCTAGCAGCAATCCCAGTGAACCACAGGCCACATTGATCGCCCATCCGGTGAAGAGCTGCCCACGGCTGGGGCACTTAGGGATAGACAGACATTAGGACAGGATGGGGGTTACTTTTAATGACAACTTGCTATTTCTCCTTGTCCCCCACCTCGCCACCCCTCGCCTCCAGGTGCTATGTGGTCCTAAGTGCTTGTCACCGCAAAGCTGCTTCTGCTGTGCCGCTGGCCTGAAGCTCAGCTCACGATGCCAATGCAAGACTCACTACATCCCTCCAGCCTCCCACGCTGGCACACGGGTTTGCTGTGGGCTGGACTTACGCCTCCTTCCTATCCAGGTTTCTCCACCAAACTAATAAAGGCACATTGGCGAGCAGGCAGGAGCAGAGGAAAGGAATCCCCTTAGCCCTTGGGGCAGTAGGAAGGGTGGGCCCAAAGCCTTGCATAGCTGGAGGCATCGTTACTCTATGGAGCATAGCCTTGAACAGACTATGACATGCCAGGCTTTCTGGAGTGAGTGGCTATAACATGAGCCATGAGAAGAAACGAGGCAGACTTCAGCTCTTAGGAATGCCCAGGAGCTTTGGGAACCTCTGCACCAATGAGGGAGCTCTGCTTCGCTGCCATCTTTAGTCTGGGGCCTGCATTTCAAAGTGGAACAAGAGCCTGACTACCTATTACCTGGGAGGTGACGGCTCCAAGTTCTGGCCCCTACTCCTGCTCATTGGCCAATACTTAGCCAGGCCTCCACACCACTCCTCTTTGCTCCAGTGCCCAATTTTGCTGCTGTGGCCTTTCTCAGACCTCCGTGTAGACCCATGTGACCTTAGTGCTTGTCCATCCCCTCTTCTCCCCTCCCTACATCTTGGCAGATTCCCCATACCTTGGACAGTGATGGTCACAGGTTTGGATGAGTATGACGTGTAGCCTATGTTTCCTGTGCAGTGGTAATCACCACTGTGACTGTGGTTTGCTTGTGGGATGGAGAAGTTGGGATCCACATGGGAAAATTTCTTGGATATTCCATTCTGGAAGAATGTGACCTTGATCAGAGGCTTGTCCTTCCAGCTGTGGCACCTCAGCATGATGGTTTCTCCCTCCCGGAACTCCAGGTGAGGGGTCTGGAGCGCCAGCCACTCTGAAAGATGCAAAAAACCCCAGAGGACCTGGGAGGTCTTGGCTCAGCTCTGAGACCCAGGTCTTCCTTACTGGTGGGACATGGTGTGCAAAGGGAACAACAGCTTAGGTCTGAAATCAGACAGTTCTGGACTCTAATGCTTGCTGTATCATTTATGAACTCTTGGGCAGATAATTTAAGTCTTCTGAGCCTCTGTTTCCTCATTTGTGAAAATGGGCATGATAATGTCATGTATCTACAGTAGGCCCTAGCACATAGTAGGTGTTCAGGATACACTCATCTCCTCCTTCTCCCAGGAAGGCAGCTGCAGCCTTTTCCTGCCTGACAGGCCTCTGTAGGAAGAACACAAGAGACCCTAAGATGTGATCTCTTCCATGTCGGGGAGGGAAGGAGGAATCCAGTCTGACCGAGGAGACTGCATGTGAGAAGGACATATGCCTTTGTGGACAGCAGAAAGTCATGAATGTGCAACAAATGTTACCTGATGAATGCTACTTGACAAATTTATTTGGAGAATGTCAATAAATGTGGAGCTTCTTTCCAGCAGGGTCCAAAGACAGCAGTGTCACCAGTGGGTCATTTGTTTGCTGTGTACTTTTGAGGAAAATTTGCTATTCAGGTGAAGGGAGGGGATCAAGTGAAAAGCAACAAGGACAATGTTCATCACAATCTCATTGCAACTTTGCTTTACAGAGAGCCACCTTTCAATGGGAGCTTTGTAAGATCATCAACCTCTCCAGCAAAATATTTACTAAGCTCTGCCCAGTTTCAGATGCTGGAAATACAAAGATGCATAAGACACGACTTTCATCTTAGGTTTCCCATAGGCTGGTGGAAGAGAAAGACAGAGAAGAGCACCTAGCACTCTGAGAGCGTGGAGAAGGGAAACACTGATTCTCACCAGAAGTCTTTGAGGGAGGCATTAGTGCCCCATGGAGCAGGTGAGGAAATGGAAACTCAAGGGTTAAATGAATTCATCATGTTTGTATAGTGAGTCATTTCCAGGGCTAGGATTGTTGTGGTCTGTTTGTGCTTTTCAATTCTGCCATTAAAATGGAAATGGTTTTTATGCAGTAGGGATTTCCTTCTGCTTCTCTCACACTTGGCTGCCTGTTTGTGGCCTGGTAACCTTCTGTTCAATCAGGACTGAGGCAAAAACAACCATTGATATACGCTGAGGCAACTCACACTAATGCTTCCCAGTAAGCAGGCCACCCCCCTTTTCTGCAAACCTCTGCCTGAAAGCAGATTTCAACCATCCTGGCCCTCCCAGGTCCACCCCGGGGCCTTCCTCCACTGACCAGAAAGCACAGTCAGATGAACAGGGTCGCTGAGGCTGGTCCGGCCAGTCTGGCACCTGTACTCCCCGCTATCATTGTTATTGGCCTTGAACCTGTAGCTGGGCTGCGTGTGGGTGGGGATGAGATTCCCATTGTGGAACCACTGAGTAGAGTCGCTGTCAGGGCTGTGAGCTCCCCCGCACGTCAGAGTCACAGAGTCCTCCTGGAGCACGTTGATCCACGGGGGCTCGAGTTTCAGCACAGCTTTCGGGGGAGCTGCTGAGGGGCAAAGAGAGGAGGTAGCGTGAGGAAGAGGAAGCCCAAGAGCCTGAGCAGGCCCTGAATCTCAGACAAAGAAGCACCTGTGGGCCTACTGGGGGCACCAAAAGCTGAGCCAGGCCCAGAATGGTTCTGCAGCTGAAGGCAGTTGCTTTTGCTCATACATCCCACCACAAGAGCCCCAGGGAGCCCAGGGATTCAGACAGGGAAAAAGAGAAGAGGGAGTGGGCAAGAGAAACACCCAGAAATACATATACTTCACCAAGAGATAATCCTCACCAGTTCCTTCTCTCTCTCCCACCAACCTCTCCCCACCACCACAGACACACAGACACCCCATACCTACATACTCTTTTGAGACTAACTTTTCTCCCCAATAAACAAAGGTGTTTGGACACTGGTGGATAAATTTTCTCTGGGGCTGACTGAAGGTACGTGGGGGCTCTGGTGGAGATGGCAGGCATGGGAGTCGGATATCAGGTTTCCGTTCTGACCTAATGTCATTTTGTATACTTTTAAAAATGATGTCAAGATGGCCCGTCCTCACACCCAAGCATAGATGAGCTTCTCTGGCCTTAGAAGGATAAAGAGAGAGGGAGAAAACCTGGAGCGTCAGTCCTGGGGGGTGGAGGCTGAGTGGCACAAACACAGAAGTGCTCAGGAAAGTGTAGCCAGAGGTATACAGAGATGGCTCTCTGAAGCTCTCAGAAACATGCACAGTCAAGGATTTAGCTACACAGGGGGACAACATATGCAGGCCATGTGATTTTGCATGTGCCTGAACTTTATTTGGAGAGAGGAAGCTCTTGGTTTGATTTGGACAGCAGAAGGCAGTTGAGAGAGCGGTCAGAATTCTCATTTTCTGTGACAGCTCCGCCATTTGAACACCATGGCTGCCTACCACTTGCCTCCATGGAAGGAGGAAACGGAAGAAGGAGAGCAGAAGAGGGAGCAGGGGATCCTTTGGGAGCAATTACCCTTTCCTGGCCCTGACTTGGTACTGGGCTCAGTTGCTGGTACATTTAAAGCACCTCCAGACAGGGAACTGGGAGGAGAGGAAAAGGGGACCTGGAGGAAGGAAAGGCTGTGGGTGGAGTACTTACCAGGTGTCCCAGCAACAGGAGCTGTAAGACAGAAAGCAAAGATCAGCCCACAGTGGAGTGTCTGAACGAACACCTGCCCTCTTTGGCCTAGAGACTGCCCAGGCCCAGAGCGCCCTTCATCTACAGCACAGCCCTCATGATCATATTCCCTGGGACTGCCTGGATGAGCTGCACTTTCGAAAGGACTGAGAACTCCTTCCCAGTAACATACAAAAATGAAATAAAATTATATAACACCCTCTTCCACCTGTTTTGTGACATTTTCCTTTGGCTTACCCTCTTGAGTGATTAAAATAAATATGCCTCTGGAAAGAGGTCTCTGTTGGGCTTTACATATGATTTATGCATCAGTATAAATAATTTTGCCAGAGTTTATCCTGAGAGCAAGATTTGTTCTTTTGTTGGAATGGGGTAGAAATTGCACAAGTAATCCACGATCACTACAGAAAAATAGAAAATAGGAGCAAAATATTATCACCTTGGCATACATCCTGTTGGATTTTTTTCTGTGATCACACACACACACATGCTGTTCACATACAGACATACATAAGTGTACATGAGGATATACTCTAAAAACTGTTCTTTAACCTGATTTTTCACTGAGCAATGCAAGTTCTAGTAGATGAATCTGTTTCTACGTTGTCATTTTATTTTATTTTATTTTACTTTTTGGGGGGACAGGGTCTCACTCTGTCACCCAGACTGGAATGAAATGACGCGATCTTGGCTCACTGCAACCTCCGCCTGCCAGGTTCAACTGATTCACCTGCGTCAGCCTTCCAAGGACTGGGATTACAGGCCTGCAAATACAAAACTTACCCCGCTAAGTTTTGTATTTTTAGAAGAGAAGGGGTTTCACCATGTTGGCCAGGCTGGTCTTGAACTCCTGACCTGAAGTGATCTACCCGCCTCGGTCTCCCAAAATTCTGGGATTACAGATGTGAGCCACCACGTGCGCCCATGTTGTCATTTCAAATGGCTACACTATATTCTACTATTTGGCTGTCCTGTGATTTATTTAACAACTCTATTGCTTGGCATTTAGGTCTTCCAGGTTTTTGCTATTAGAAATATCTCTTAAAAGGAGAAAGAGACTGCAAAAGGACACTAGATCTGTGACTTCATGCAGGGGTAGGGGATGCCACTGTGTTAAGAAAAGAGCTTCCGTAGGGGAGGCAGTGTGGGCTAGGGTGGGTAGAGATTTGTGGGTGCTATTATTGGGTAAAGAAGCAAAGCTGGGTCCTTAGGTGAATCAGAGCTCTGTGTGTGTGTGTGTGTGTGTGTGTGTGTGTGTGTGTCCATCTGTCCATGGGTGAGGGTCTTCTCTTGCATCTGGGCTGAGAGAAAGTCAAGAAGCTTCCAAGTGCGTGTATATTTTCAGGGACAAAAGTATGGAAGGAAATGGAAGCAGAACCAAAGGGTGAAAAGGGGGCAATGTGGAGAAAGCATTGGCTTCAAAGTTTAGAGAACTGGATTCTGGTCCCAATGCTCCAATACCTCGAAATATACACTTGGACCAATTACTTCCTTCCTTTGCAATACAACATTAATCAACAAACTTGCATTGGTTTCCCACTGCCCTGCAATGCAAGCTGAGTTCTACTAAGGGAAAAGAATGTCAGTCCCTACTTCCACTGAGGACAAGAATCTAATGGTGAAGATAAGCACATGTGTAATCTGATGTAAAAGAGATGCCATTAGAGGAATATGGATAAAATGCTATGGAGGTTCAGAGAAAGAAAAGATCCCAGGGCTCTGTGTTTGGGAGGGTTTGGGGTTCAAAAGGAGGAGAATTCCATGGAGAAGATGGGACCTTCCAGGTTCATCAAGGACCTTCCAGGACTGATAGGATTTTGGTTGAGAGGAAAGAGGTATTCCACGGGAAGGAGCAGCAGGTACTTGGCAACATGCCCAGCCAATTGCAGCCCAACTTCTACTTGATTTCTGGTCTCTCCTCAAGCACTTCCAATAATGAGGGACAAAGCAAGGTAGAAGTCATACTCTGGAGGGCTCCTAGTGCCAGGTGGTGTGACAGTGGGGGAAAGCACACACTGAGTTTAAATGCTGACTCCACTACTGCTATGTGACCTTTCACAAATTACTTAACTTTTCTCTGCTTCAGTTTCCTTGTTTGCAAATGAAGATAATGACAGCAGTATCTACCTCATAGGGTTGTTGTAAGGATTCAATGAGATAATCCAGAGAAGGCATTTAGTGTGCTACATGACACATGGTGAATTTCAAATAAATTTAAGTTAATTTTTTATAAGTTCGCTCCTTGGTTCAGCATACAGTGGGAAGTTACTCAGAATTTTCAAATTGGGGCTGAAAGTGCAGTGTCAAATAGATTGGAACAGGGGAAATGCCAAAGAGATTAATTAAGAAAGAAAGTAATTGTGATGGAAGAATGAGGTCAGAGAAAAGAAAAAAAAAAAAAAAAAGAGAGATGACTGCAGTGATCCAGAATATGTGGATAACCCATCAAACACCTGGCCTCTTCACTCCCTGAACTGCTCATCATCAGTAAACTTTCTTTCTTTGGAGATGAATTTTATCTGCTCAAGTACAGCCCCCAGAATAATCTTTGACCTTATCAAGAACCCCAAAGCATCTGTGTTACCACTGTCTATCCTTGAGCACATGTTTGCCTTCACCTCCCACCCACCCCCATCTAGCTTGAATTCAATGAGGCATCACTATTATTACCTCCTTGCAAATCCCCTTAACTTCGGTTGCCTTTCTCTATCTTTACCAAACGCACCTGTATTCTCCATCCTTTACTTGCTCAATTGCGCGTTACTGAAATTACCACACAAGAAGGCAAACTGTTGATGCAGTAAATGTGTGATCACCGCATTCAATAGGACACTGAACTGCCATTGTGGACTTTTCTCCAAGACATTTGCTCTGCTACTCTGAGTAGTGACATTCATATTTTCCTCATTGCCCAAACTTTCTCATCCCACCCTCTGCCTCCAGTCCCCTCTCATTTTTAGCTGATGCCTTCCCTCATATTTCACAGAGAAAACAAAAGAGGTTACACAGAAAATCCACATCGTCCCCCAACTAAATCTACCAGTCTATCTGCATCTCCTCCTGTCTTCTCCTTCCTTGCATTTCATTTGAGAAAGTATCTCTCCTCCTATCTATGGTCAGTCTCAAGCAAGTACTCTGATCCCATTCCCTTTAATCCTCTCGAGGATTTCCCTTTCTGTTATTCACTTTCTCTTCTGCGTCACCAGTTTCTCCCTCTTAGCTGGATCTTCCCATCAATGGTAAATTTATTTCAGTATCTTCCATTAAAAATAAAAAACAAAAAAACCAAAAAAACTTTTCCTTGAACCACATATAATTCCAGCTACTGCCCCATTTCACTCGGTTTGTTGTTGTTGTTTGTTTGTTTGTTTGTTTTTGTTTTTGACAGAGTCTTACTCTGTCACCCAGGCTGGAGTACAGCGGCACATCTCAGCTCACTGCAACCTCCACCTCCCAGATTCAAGCAATCCTCCTGCCTCAGCTTCCCAAGCAGCTGGGATTACAGGCATGCCCCACCACGCCTGGCTAATTTTTGTATTTTTAGTAGAGATGGTGTTTCACCATGTTGGCCAAGCTGGTCTTGAACTCCTAACCTTAAGTGATCCACCCACCTTGACCTCTCCAAGTATTGGGATTACAGGCATGAGCCACCACGCCTGGCCTCTCTCGTCCCTTTCACAACTAAATTTCTCCATTGTTTTTCTTACATAGGCTGTCCTCATTTCTTCTTCCATTCACTGTCTAATTCTCTGCAATTTGGACTTGGCCCTCAGCAAAACACTAAAACTTTTCTTGGCAAAATCACCAATGGCTTTGTGTTGTCATATCAAGTGGACACATTCTGTTTCTCTCCGTCTTCCTCATGTCAATATCTATCTTCACTATCCACCCAGCTACATAGGCCAGAAACCTGCAAGCCATCTTTTAACCTGTCTGTCTCCCAAAATCCAGCCCCTTCCATACCAGGAAGTCTTGCTGATCCTGCTTCCAACTTAGATCTCGAACCCACTAACTTCTCTTCACCCCCATTATAGCCACTACTCAGTTTAGGTCACCATCAGCTTTTCCCATAGCTTAATTTGTCCCCTCACTTCTTATGGTCCCCTACAATCCATTTTCAACAAAGAAGCTAGTTCCTTAAAAAAGAAAAAAAAATGAAATCAGATGATGTCACTCCCCTGCTTACAAGCCTTCAGTTGCCTTTCTTTGGTCTTAAGATAAAGTGGAAATGGCCTACAAGCCCTACTCAATTTGGTCCGTGCTTACTTCTCCAGCCCCAGCTCAGATCCCTCTTCCCCTACTCATCGAGCTTCATTAACACTTGCCTTCCTGGCATTCTTCAAATTTGGGGATTTTCTGTATGCCAATCCCTCTACCCTGAAATGCGTCCTCGATCACCAAATGGCTAAATCCCTACCATGTTGAGAGTCTCAGCTTACATGTCACCTTCTCAGAAAACTCTTTACATAACATCCTGTTTAAAGTAGGCTGCTCTCTTGTCTTCCCCACAACTAATCTTATCACAATACCCTATTTACATCTTCATAGTCCTTTTCCATTTGTACTTATGCCTTCTTGTTTGTTTACTTTTCATTTATATCCCTCAGTGGGATAAAAATTCAAAGAGAGCAGTAGCCATATTAATTTTACGTGCCATTGCTCTGGAAATCATTCACTGGTTGGATCTAGGTAGGAGATAAGAGAGCCCAAAGTTGTATTGACAACAGGAGGTGAAGAAGAGGAAACAGATGCAGAAGGAATTTAAGTGGCAGAGAGAAGTTGGCATTTAATAGACTGTGGGAGGGATTTAAGTTGGATAACTAGGAAAAGGGTGGCTGTGCTTACACAAATACAAATGTTAGCAAGAGAAGAACATTTGTGAGGAGGAGATAATAAGTTGGATTTTGAATATGCTTTGTTTTTGAGCTGGTGAATCGTTTTAGAGGTGTCCAACCAGCAGTGGAAATGTAAAATTATACTTGACAGAAGCAAGCAAGAGGAATAGGTTTAGGAGTTATTGACATAGAAGTGGTAGCTAAAAACCTCAGTATGTAGGATTGGCAAGGGGGACGGTGTAGTGGGAGAGAGGGTGAAAAAAGAAGAGGAAGAAAAGGGAGAGAAAAAAATAAAAAGATGAGGAAAGGAGAGAGACGTCACCAATTATTTATCCATTCCACAGTTAATAAATAGTAGTAAATACCAAACATGCTCCCACCCGGTGTGCTTATTGCTTCACAGTCAGTTCATTGACCTCGTATTTCTGGTCAGGAAAGCTGTCAGTCACGTTCACTGATAAGTCTCCACGTCCTACAATAGTGCCTGTACATAGAATTTGGAGAATCAGCAGGAGCAAAGGTGGTAAAAACAGAAAGTGCAGTGCACATATTGCCTGGCTGTAGAAGAAGATCCATTTGGGGTGCAATGGGGAACACGGTTAGCAGGGCAGAATTAGAGTTTTTGCAGTAGGCAATGGAGTAGCACAGAAGGCATTTATGAAATGCACTGACACAGCCATAGCTGGACCTAAAGATGCCATGGCCTTGATGTGCAGCATGGATGCAGGGGAGAGGAGACAGGAGCAATCAAGACCCCATTAGAGGGTGCTATAAAAATTGAGTTATCAAGTGATGAAGACCTAAATGTAGAAGCCCCAGTAAGAGTGGAAAAAAATAGGGTAAATCCTTGATGATTTAGCAAAAGGCAAATGGGAGAAAATACCAAAGATCTTTCCCAGGAATCTTGCCCAGGTAACTGGCACATTGGTAGCACTAGTAGCAGAGATAAAGAAGCACATCACCTCTCTAGGCCTGAGCTTCCCCACATGACAAATGAGGTAGTTCACCTTACTTTCTCTTCGAATTTAATCCATTGCATCCCATTCATGGAGGAATACTTTCTCTTCCTTACCTCTTTCTCCTGTAGCCCAGTATCATCCTGCATTGACAGCCAAGAGCTGAGGGCCCCCAGAGCTGATCAGATTTCACTAGCAGTCACAGCACACAACTTGGATGAGTGGCAGTATGCTTTCCTCTAGAATGTGAGGGTGGAAGCCCTAGGAATTGAGATTTGAGAGACAGTCCTGGCAGTAGGTCTCCCCTACTTGGCCTCCCATAGGCTTTTCAAACCATCAAGCATGATCAGTCCCTGTCCTCTGTCCAACAGCTGAGAACATGGTCAAAAAAGAGCCTTCCATTTTGGCCTAAGACCCTGGCTTTCTTGCTGATCAGATCCAGTACCTCCCCATCATGGTCTGTGTGGTAAAAAGAAGCATGCATGATTTCTCTGGTTCCCACAACACATCACTCCAGACTTACCCAGGTGTGTGTATTCTCAGAGCCCCTGTTCTCTGGATAACCTAGATCTCCCTGTGCTTCTGCCCAGGGGAATATTCTTACACATGAAGATGATAGGCTTCTGCTGCATGAAGTGGTTTCAGGGGCACAGAGAATGGCCACTGCCACCTCCTCCCAAAAATGCATCTTATAACTTCCTCCCTACCCCTTATCTAAGGCAGCACTGGCCCTCCTGCCTAAGATGTGGTCTTTTGTGAAACATAAATTTCAAAGAAGGCAAACACTCTGGCCATTCATTTGTCATTCAAATATAGGTTACTAGACTTTTCTCACAGCGGGTTCTGACGTGGGAAGTGACAGAACATCTAGAGTCTGGGTGTTCAGTGAGATTGGGTGAAAGACACGGAAAAAATCCTGAACTCTGCCACACTGGATGACTTTCCAAAGCCAGCAGAGTCATCAGGGTTTCATCTTCACCAGCCTGCCTTCCCTCCCCTGGGTGTCCTGACGGGCTTCCCATGCCACCCCTCATCCTTGCCCAGGCTTATCCCCAGCCGAGTTTCCTGTTCTTCTCTCCCTCCCGGGGGCCCTGACTCACCCAGGAATAGCACAGCTGTCCACAGAAGCATGTGGCCCCAAGGCTGGGAGGACTTGCAGTCAGCCCAGTCACTCTCAGTAGCAAGGACAGGTAAGAATGACAGGATTCCCATCACTCCCTTGGAGCGAGCTGGTGCCCAGAGTACAGCAGTCACAGCCTTCTCTTGAAGTTTGGCGGATTCTACCCCAGAGGGCAAACAAATTCTGGAGTCTGAAAGAGGAAGCGAAAAAAAAAGTTCTGTTTTATCATAGGCTCCTCCCTTTCCACCCTCTTTCCTCTCAGTTGTTCCCTCCTAGAAGATTCAGAGCTTCCCAGAATAAATCTGGCATAGCCCATATTCAAATTCACAGAAATTTTAGAAACTATAGAAACAACTCCCTTCTTCTCCCTCTGAGGCCACAGCTGGCCTGGGCCTCTGGGAGAAAGAGGGAAATGGTCACAAAAACTCAGCTCAGAACCTCCTGCTGCAGTCTCTATCCTCCTGAGAAAGGGCGATGGAGGACAGCATACACTAGCAATCTAGTACTTCTACTTCCATTTGGAGACCCAGGCACTGGAATCTGGACTCCTCCTGAAACTGAGCATGGGGGCTCCAGGCCACCTACCAGCATTTAATTTTCTCTATTGTCATAATCCCAGACTCACTTTTGAGTTGTGGAACAAGGACAAGGAAGTATGTCAGGATGGCAATAGAATGACCACGCTCATCCTCATTATTCCCCTGCCCATATTCATTCTTTTTCTTATTCATTCTTCCATTTAATGAATATCCCAATAAATATCTATTGAGCGCGAATCTGTGCCCTGGTTTTGTATCTTGGTCATTTGTGCCACCCTCATTTCCATCCCTGTTCTCACTGCAATGGCATGGTGAAACAGCATGGGCTTTGAAGCTGTGTTAGGTTTAGGTTTGAATGCCAGGTGGCTTCTCAGAGTGTCAGGTTCCAAATCTGTAAAAGTGAAGATTATTGTGCCTACCATTTAAGCACAGTTTCTCAGCCTCAGCACTATGGACACTTTGGGCCAAATTATTCTTGTTGTGAGGACCTTCCCTGAACATTGTAGCATGTTCCGCAGCACCCCTGGGCTCTACCTGTGAGATGCCAGTGGCACCCCGAGTTGTGAAAACAAAAATGCCCCCAGATATTGGCAAGTGTTCCCTAGGGGATGAATTGCCTCTAGCTGAGAACCACAGTACTACAGGTTTTTGGAAAGTAAAAGAGAATACGAGGGTTAGCAAAGTGCTTGGTACATCGCGGGTGTCCGGTGAATGCTAGTTCCCTTTTCTTGCATTCTGTCATCATCCGCATCACCATTTGTTCACCCTCAACATCTCCAGAACACGAGTTGCTCTGGAATCTCTCCTGGGGCCCCTTTCTGGGGACTCTTTCCCAAATGCCCTCTCAGGAAGCAAGCTGTAATATTTTAATACTTAAGGAAATGACACTGTAAAACCTTGTTATCACATTCTGTGGTCTTCAGAAACCTTCAACAGCCCCACCCACTCTGACACACGTTTTTATTACTGCCCCAATTCTACCCCCAAATCCATCTCCAGCTCTTATCTAATTTTACGTTAAAATTATTTTTTTTAACTGGTGATGAGATAACAATGAGCTGGCATCAATACTTTATAAATATCATTAGAAACAAAGGCATGCAATATATAGGTAACACACTAAGAAACCAAAATGAATAGTTACTATGTAAGCATATGAATTCTTACTGTAAAACAAAGGGTATCTGAGACAGGTCGCAATTAATTTAGAAGTTTATTTTGCCAAGTTTAAGGACATGCTCAGAAGAAAAAAATACAGAATCACAAGAAACAGTATGTGGTCTGTGACTTTTCTCCAAAGATGAATTTGAGGATTTCAATGTTTAGAAGAAAAGCAGCCTGGAGGGGAAAGAGGAAGAGTATGATAATCTACATGTTGGAAGGGAAAAGGAGCAGGTAGGGGAATAGTCAAATAAGTATTGTCTCGCTCTCAGTAAATCGGCACTTTATGTAAGATAAGGTAGAAACAGAATAACCTGTGTAGTTTTCTTTCTTTCTTTTGAGCCAGAGTCTCCTTCTGTCGCCCAGGAGGGAGTGCAGAGGTGCGACCTCAGTTCACAGCAACCTCTGCCTCAAGTGATTCTCCTGCCTCCTCCTCCCAAGTAGCTGGAATTACAAGCATCTGCCACCAGGCCCTGCTAATTTGTTTTTCTTTTGTATTTTTAGCGGAGCTGAGGTTTTGCCATGTTGGACAGGCTGGTCTTGAACTCCTGACCTCAAGTGATCCACTCACCTTGTCCTCCCAAAGCGCTGAGTTTACAGGTATGAGCCACCACACCCGGCCACCTGTGGAGATTTTTAATCTTTTATCTGTAGCTATCTGCTTAGGATCGAAAGGAAAGTCAGTTCCTTGCATGACTCAGCTTTCAGTTTAATTTTTTTTTTCTTTTGACATAGTGAATTGGAGTCCTGAGTTTTTATTTTCCTTTCACATTATTACTACGGAGGAGGCACTAGACTCACATTATTTCCAATTTTCAACAACCCCAGAAGATAAGTATTATCCTCATTTGCACATGAAGAACTTAGCTTCAGAGAAGTTAAAACAATTTGTCCAAAGCTACATGGTTAATAAGTGGTGGAGTCAGAATACGAAACCAAGTCTGCCTGACACTAAAGACTTAGGTTTTCTACAATACTAAAGGAGCTTCACAAACAGTGTGCAGGCAGCACCTTCATGCCTTGTATGAGTTATCACTACACAGAACTAATGAGTGGCTCTCAGGCCTAGCAATATCCAGATAGGGCCAGTTGCCCCTGGCTGTAAGAAGCCTTATTTGTTTACAACTTTACTTGGGTGGTTTTCTCTGTGCCACAGTTTAAAAATGATCAGGAAGTTACACAGTGCACATGCTACTTCCCTGAATTGTCTCGGGATCCAAATACCACTACTAGACATTTTACTGAGACAAAAGAACCAGATAATATCTTTTTGGTGACTTATTAAAGGAGAGAGACACAGAGTCAGGTAGGGCATTTCTAAGGACACTGAACCAAAACAGAAATGAGTGTCTTTTTCTCATCACAGCTGGGAAAGGGAAAGCACAAAATACAAGGAGATATTTCTAAAACAAAATGGTTACAAATAGAGGGACACACTATTTATTAAAACTGAAATATGCCAGTCATAAAGGAGAATTTTTGGGCGGGGCCCAGTGGCTCATACCTGTAATCCCAACACTGTGGGAGGCCTAGGTGGGCGGACCACTTGAAGTCAGGAGTTCAAGAGCAGCCTGGCCAACATGGTGAAACCCTGTCTCTATAAAAAATAAAAATTACCTGGGCATGGTGGCGCATGCCTTTAGTCCCAGCTAATTGGGAAGCTGAGGCACAAGAATCACTTGAACCCGGGAGGCAGAAGTCGCAGTGAGCTGAGATCATGTCACTGCACTCCAGCCTGGACAACAGAGCAAGACTTTTCTCTAAGGAAAAAAAGAAAGGAGAATTCTTTGAAAGGGGTGATTTGATATAAAATGTGTATTCTGGTAATGGGAAAAGTATGAATAACTCAAAAACCATGACAATCATAATGAAGATGCTTGGAGACAGACCCAGATCAAGAGCCTCATCGCGTCTGTTATCAGCTGTGCAATCTTGGATATATTATTTATCTTTTTTTTTTTTCCAGAGTCTTGCTGTCACCCAGGATGGAGTGCAGTGGCATGATCTCAGCTCACTGCAACCTCCTAGGTTCAAGCGATTCTCCAGCCTCTGCCTCCCAAGTAGCTGGGATTACAGGCATGTGCCACCACACCCGGCTACTTTTGTATTTTTAGTAGAGACGGGGTTTCACCATGTTGGTTGGCCAGGCTGGTCTTGAACTCCTGACCTCAGTAATCCATCCGCCTCGGCCTCCCAGAGTGCTGGGATTACAGGTGTGAGCCACTGCGCCTGGCCTATTCATCCTTTTTAAGCTCTGTTGTCTCATCTGTGAAATGGAGATTACATTAGTACTCACCGTATAATGTTGTGAAGATTAAATGAGAAAATCCATAAATAATGCTAAACATAGAACCTGCCATATAAATTTAGTCTTTATCATTATTATCATTAAAAGTCTGGAAGAGTCTAGTCTCTGCTTCCAGTTGGGACTAGTGTTTATAGACCCGCTTTGGGAAGGCAGATAAATGCTATAAACTCAAACCGTTCCAATTTTACATACTCTCAGATTCCAGCCGCTTGATTCAGAATGTACTGCTTTCTTTTTGTTCTGCTTGGTTGAATTTTGTTTCTCTTCCTCTTGATATCCTGACCACAGGCTCAGTGAATCCCTGTGGTTGTTTTTATCAATCCTCTCTACAGTTTCCTCCTTATAGCCACTTCCCCATAAGCTGAGACAGCCAGGCACTACAATCAGCTGCCAACCCCAAAGGAGGGGTAAACCTGGCAGAGAATGCAACCACCAGGAAAACAAACAGAAAGAATGATTGACTGATGGAGGCTCTGGTTGGAGAGGTCTCAGCCGGGTCTAAGCATCAGCCACACCTCCTCAGGGAATTCAGGTCTTTGTGTTAAAGCATCATGATCTCTAACAACCCGTTAGAAATGCAAATACCCTGTTAAGGGTGTTGGCTCACACCTGTAATCCCAGCACTTTGTGAGGCCGAGGTGGGTGGATCACTTCAGCCAGGGAGGAGGGAGAGAGTAACCTTTCTAAGTTTTATGGCTTGTTTTGGGGAAGAGGGATTTTGGTTTCTATGACTTGCTTCAGGGGAGAAGGAAGGGTGAAAGACAGGAGGGCAAGAGAATGTCAGAGAGACCTTGCTTCTGAGGCCTTCCAATCTCCTTTACTTCAAAGCACTCAGCAGGCCAAAGTGCCATATGTTGGGGTATTGTTTCTGTGCCCCAACTGGTGATACTGGGTAAAATTGGAAATGTCTCAATGCTTATCATCATTAGGAACACGGTGATTAGAACCAGGAAGAACTTGTAAACAGCATCCAATTATTGGTGAGAGAACAGACAAATAGATTAAAGGAACAGAATAGAGAGCCCCCAGATAGGCTCACATGAATATAGTCAACTCATCTTTGACAGAGAAGCAAATGCAAAGCAACAGAGAAAAGTCATTAAAGACCCTCATTTCAGAGGAGTACTTCCCACACCAGGAAGAAGGAATGGCACACAGGCCAAGAAGAATCTGAACACACAGGCCTTGCTAAGTTTTCCCCATCAGTCTGTTAGCATCAGACTATACCCTTTGTCCAATCACATTTCTACAGGGCTAGGCATTCCTCATTGAAACTAAGCATAAAAACAGAGTCTTCCCTGCGTCTTTGGGTCTTCATTTCAGAAGGCTCCTGTGTCACGTAAAATTTTGATAAAATAAAATAAAATTTTGATAAACTTTTATCTTGCTAACTCATCTTTTGTTATAGGAGTGTCAGCTATGACCCTCATGATGGGCGAGGAAAGTTATCACAACTTTCCACCTCTATGAAGCTCCAGATTCTACTCTGTCTTCAATGATGATTTTCAGTATGAGGGTGCCCAGTCTGCCACAACCTGTCAGGGACAGAAGAGAGTTGAGATCTTAGGTAACACCGGGGCAGGCTCCTCTCTGGGACAACACACAGAAGGGTGAGGACAAAGAGATAGCTTACTGTGAGCGCCACCCTAAAAAGGTGCTAGCCAGGAAGGAAGACATATGCCATCATGCCATCCCCTGGAGAGAAAGCAGAAGGGTTGAGAACCAGAGATGTCCATTAATCATGTATCCAAAGCAGAAGGACTGATGTGTGAGGAGGAGTCAGAAGCAGATGGGAAGGTACTGGGTCCAGGGCCGGTTTGAAACAAATCTTGTCAGCCAGGCGTGGGGGCTCACGCCTGTTATCCCAACACTTTTGGAGGCTGAGGCAGCCAGATCACGTGAAGTCAGGAATTCGAGACCAGCCTGACCAGCATGATAAAACTCCATCTCTACTAAAAATATAAAAATTAGCCAGCTGTGGTGTCACACGCTCGTAATCCCAGCTACTTGGGAGGCTGAGGCAGGAGAATTGCTTGAACCGAGGAGGTGGAGGTTGCTGTGAGCCAAGATCATGCCACTGCACTCCAGCCTGGGCGGCAGAGCAAGACTTTGTCTCAAAAAAAGAAAAAGAAAAAGAAAAAAGAAACAAAGCTTGCCACCATCAAGTTCCCATCATCCATTTCTCCTTGTGCATTTATTGGCAGACTGATAAGGCAGGACAGATCCTAAAAGTGATTGGAATGTAAATAAAGGAGATCTCTGCCTCTACTAAATACATATATAATAAAAGTTAAAAGGAGATCTCCTCTGACCAAGGTATTTGAGTAAAGTTACAAATATGAAGGTAAGTATTGCTGCTGGTTGAGTAGTCTTATGGAAAAGGCCTTCAATCAGGTCTCAGTTTATCGTTCTAGAAACTGGGAAAAGTATTTTGTACAAGAGGACAGTGAAAGTTCCTGCTCAGCACCTGTTCTTTCCTGTGGCCTCCAGTCTCAGTAGAGGCCCTAGGAGAAGAGTTTACTCTGACTGGAGCAGAAGGGCAGGCTGCAGTTAACTTGCGCCCTGGCAGAATTACAGAAGTAAACCGAGGTCTTCAGGAATCACTGGAGGGAAATGATACCGAGAGTGACAATAGAAACAAATTCTGAGCAGGAAAGCAATAACTCATGGGGATCAACTAGTGACTGATTTACTCAATCCATATCCAGTGCTCTAACCCAATGTTGACTCTGCTAGGTAAGAAAGATGAGGTGGGGATGGATGGGAGGAAAAGATGAAGAAATGAGAAGAACAGTGGTCTCTGTCCTGAGGAACCCTCATTACAATGGGAAAGATAGGATACATGCAGGAGACAGATATGAAAACAATACTAACCTATCCTGTGCTTCACCTGAATTAGAGTAGAAAGGAGCAGAATTAAAAATTGAGGCTGGGCACGATGCCTCATGCCTGTAATCCCAGCACTTTGGGAGGCCGAGGCAGGTGGATCACCTCAGGTCAGGAGTTTGAGACTAGCCTGGCCAACATGGTGAAACCCCATCTCTACTAAAAATACAAAAAATTAGCCGGGCGTTGTGGCACGTGCCTGTAATCCCAGCTACTCGGAAGGCTGAGACAGGAGAATTGCTTGAACCCGGGAGGCGGAGGTTGTAGTGAGCCAAGATCATACCACTGTACTCCCACCTGGGCAACAAAATGAGTGACTCAGTCTCAAAATAAACAAATAATAAAAATTGGGGAAAAGTGTGAGTGTTAGAAGAAATAATTGATTATAGAGCCAAAATATCTAATCAGAAAGATTGTGATTTCAGACATATCTGCATACTCTCTCTTCCTTACCTCTTCCTCCTATAGCCCAGTATCATCCTGCATTGACAGCCAAGAGCCGAGGGTCCCCAGAGCTGATCAGATTTCACTAGCAGTCACAGCACACAACTTGGATGAGTGGCAATATGCTTTCCTCTAGAATGTGAGGGTGGAAGCCCCAGGAATTGAGCTTGGAGAGATAGTCCTGGCAGTAGGTGTCCCCTACTTGGCCTCCCCTAGGCTTTTCAAACCACCCAGGATGATCAGCCCCTGTCCCCTGTACAACAGCTGAGAATACGGTCAGAAAAGAGCCCTCCATTTTGGAGGGTAGTTCTGAATATGAAGAAGTAATAACATAAATGTATGAAGAATGTAGTAGCTCAGAGAAACAGGCTTGTACCATGAAGGGTTAGGACAGTCATAAAATGGAAATCATGTTTATATGAGAAACAACATGGCCTCAAGGAAAACAAATGCCAGTATCAGGCTTTGGTGAAAAGTTAGAACAAGGAGAGATTGTAAACTAACCGGAGGTGCAAAGAGCAAATAGCAGAGCCTGCCTACATAGCACAACTCCTGCCTGCATGGCCATCAGGACACAATTGGGGCCAAACTCAAGGATACTTTTGATAACTTTTAAAACACACCATTTTACTTTCTGCTTTTTAGATTATCAAGTCATGTGAGAAACAGATAACTTCATCTAATTTATGTGCTTAAACTCATTACGCTCTGCCATTCTGGTGACTTTTCATTTTGGACTTGGCTATTTTGATTTATGGTATAAAAACAGCTATGAAAACCAGCCTCATTAAAATGTTTTAATTAGAAACATTCCCCCCAAAAAACCTGTATTAATTAGAAATACCTGAAAAAACAGATAATACACAAAGAGATAACTTTTCTTGAACCCATTAGAGTGCTGAGGTAGTGAGGCAACCAAGTACCCTGAAATCTAAGAAAAGACAGGTGTTTCTAAAGAGGGCTAGGATATGAGCACAGGCTCACCTGTAAGACAGCATGGAAGGAAGACAGGACTGCCATTCAAATGGGTTAGAGGAATTCAGCTAAAATTTTTAATAAATCGCTGAAAGCCAGATGTGGCCAAGAACTCAGAGCTCACGATACAACGGGCATTCCCACCCATTTGAAGTGTCTTCATGGCCTTCCACCAGAGCTCATGAAAAGCTTGTGACCAGGGAATACATACCTAGGTAATGGAGCAGCCATCATTCTGGGAAAGGCATGAAGCCCACCTGAATCCTTTTTTCTAAGGAACAAATGTCTTAAATCACTAGAAGAAGGGCCCAGGGCACAGGAAAAGGGCCCATTACACCTGGAGGAAAGGAACAGGAAAAAAAAAAACACTCTCTACCTTTGGGGAAGGGGCTGGAAACCATCCCCAGCCTAGATAATTACAGGTCTTTTACCATTGAGTGAGATCTAGGATCACTGAAAAAGCCCTATCCTCAAGATCCAGGGACAGAAGGCCCGACTAAAACTGAGTGGGGACTAGAACAGCTGTCACAGACCCACATGTTCTTCTTAGCCACTGCCCTGAAAAAATCAATGAGAACAGCAGGTATTGCAGCAAAGAAAGAGTTTAATCATCACAGGGCCAGCCATGTGAAGAGAGCAGGGAGCAATTTCTCAAACCCGTCTCCCTGACAATTCAGAGACTAGGGTTTTTCAAGGGTACTTTGGTGGGCAGGAGGCTTGGAAACTGGAACAATTGATTGGCTGGGGATGAAATTACAGGGGGCGTCTAAAGCTGTCTTCGCGCAGCCAAGTCAGTTCCCAGGAGTGGGTGGATCTCAGGACCTAGTGGCATCTCTTGGTCTACTGAAATGCTGAATCTGAAAAATATCTCGAAGACTCGAAGACTCGTTCTTCAGGTTTCACAATAGTGATGTTATCTATAGGAGTAGTTGGGGAAGTTATAAATTTTGCGACCCCCGGTTACGTGACTCTGGAGCAGTAAGCAACATGCTACCATAAGGACACACGGAAAGCAAGGAAGTGAGGAAGACGCACTAAGCAATGGCAGGTCATTGTTTAACTGAGTCTATTATTCAGCAAAGTTAAAGTCCCTACCATATTTTAACCTTGCCTTATGAATGCAGTTTCAATCTTGAACAGGAGGGAGTTCAGTTTCCCTTGCCCCAAAGTTTAACTATAAATTTCTCTCATAGCTATTTTGATCTCCATGCTAGAATAAGCAAATATATATATATGGGTTAGAAGCAGGATGGAGTCAGTTATGTTAGATTTCTCTATTTATTTTTTATTTTTATTTATTTATTTATTTATAGAGATGGAGTCTTGCTCTGTCATCCAGGCTAGAGTGCAGTGGTGGGAACTCGGCTCACTGCAAGCTTTGCCTCCCTGGTTCAAGCAATTCTCTGCCTGCCTCAGCCTCCCGAGTAACTGGGATTACAGGTGCCTGCCACCATGCCCAGCTAATTTTGTATTTTTAGTAGACACTGGATTTCACCATCTTGGCCAAGCTAGTCTCGAACTCCTGACCTCAAGTGATCCGCCGGCCTCAGCTTCCCAAAGTGCCAGGATTACAAACATGAGCCACCGCGCCTGGCCAGATTTCTTTCATTATTTATACATATATTCTGCAAAGGCAGTTTCACAATGGAGAAATCTCTGCCCTACCTCCCAGGCTAGCAAGTACTGAGTAAGAAGCAAAAGTACTCTGCCACTGAAGAGAGAATCTCTGAGGTGCAGGCACATACTTTAGGAAGGCTTAAAGTTGGGGTAGTGCAGGAAAATTGAGAAAATACCCTCCAGGAATACCAGCGTCTCTTGGTCTACTGAAATACTGCCTCCAGACCAAGCACAAGACAACACTAGAAGAATTTGAAGGTAACTATGGCAACAACAAAACCCGAACCCAGCTCAACTCTTGACTAGATTGGCCCACACTAAGAGCTTACCAGAATAAGAGGGGTGCTCATTTCCAACCATAAATACAATTAACCTCAGTCCCTACACATAATATCCAGAATTCAATAAAAACAATGAGCCAACACAGAAAAGCAAGGTTTAAAAATCCTGTCAACAGACAATGCAAGCAATAGAAACTGCCTGAAAGATGATTCAGATGTCGGTACTATCAAATAGGGAATTTTAAAATCAAACCATTAATTATAACCATATTTAACATGTTAAAGGCTCTAGTGGAAAAGGTAGACAACATACATAAACAGATGGGGAATTTCAGCAAAAAGATAGAAACTATAGGAAGAGTCAAACGGAAATGTTAGAAAATTTTAAAACAAAGTAAAAGAGAAGAAGAATGTATTTCACAGGGTCATCAGTAGATGCCATACAGCTGAGAAAAATATCAGTACTTTGAAAATGGGCTCATAGAAATTACCCAAACTGAAATTCAAAGAGTAAAAAAAAGAAAATAGAACAGAACACCCAAGAACTGTGGGACAATATAAACTGGCCTAACATATATGTAATTGAAATCCCAAATAAGAGAGAAAGAATGAGAGAGAAGAAACATTTAAAGAGAAAATGCCCAACAATTTTTCAAAAATAATGGAAGTTATCAAACCACAGATCCAAGAAGGACAGAGAAGCATAGGCAGACTAAAATACACACACACACACACTCTCTCTCTCTCTCTCTCTCTCTCTCTCTCTCTCTCTCTCTCCCCTAAATATATCATATTTAAACTGCTGAAAACCAAAGATAAATAAAGCATTATTAACATACCCAGAGATGTTTTTTATTTTATTTTATTTTATTTTATTTTATTTTATTTTTTGAGACAGGGTTTGGCTCTTGTTGCCTAGGCTGGAGTGCAATGGCGCAGTCTCAGCTC
>NW_016810717.1:610856-615921 GCF_001698545.2 Rhinopithecus bieti
TGCTGGGATTACAGGCTTGAGCCACCGCGCCCGGCTAATTTTGTATTTTTAATAGAGATGGGGTTTCTCCATGTTGTCAGACTGGTCTGGAACTCCCGACCTCAGGTGATCCACCCCCCTCGGCCTCCCAAAGTGCTGGGATTACAGACATGAGCCACTGCGCCCGGCCAGATCTTTATTTTAAAATTTTTAATTGGAGAGCTAGGATGCCAGTGCCACCACTCTAGCCAGCCACAAAGAAATGCAGAAATGTCAAAATATGTAAATCTTTCTCTTGGCCAACTCAACTGGCTGGAAGATTTTAAAAGAAAAGTTTTCTAAGATACAAAGATAAGCAAAAGAAGAGTAGCCAAGCCTAGTTTCTAATGCACAATAATGCTTTGCTTCCAAAATAAATGGGAACCCAGATCTTGTTTTCTGATCTTCCCTTCAAGACCAAAACTTCAGGCCATCTCCTCATCTGCAGTCTTCCTTATCTCTTCCTTGACAGAAGAAGTCATTTTTCTTTCTGAATCTCAAAGAGTTCTTCCCTGAATTGTCCTAAATGTTGCACTGGGCCCTATCACTGGAAATGCCTTTTTTACTCTAAGCCCAGGGAGAACTCAGAATTCTCTCACTTCTCTAAGAAGTGATTTATGAACTCCACAGGCAGTATGCAGTCTTTTAGTATGTACCCTTGCCGTTTGTAGGGCCAAAATACTCTGAAGTCATTCACCATCTGTTTCATCATGACTTACCAGGGTTCCCCTCCTGGTGTCCCTCTGATGACTCCTGTTACTCTCCCTGAACACTCTATCTTCACCTGCCCGTTAAATATTGGTGTTTGTTCAACTTTCTCTCCTCTACATAATTCTCTATCAATAATTTTCTAAGTGAGAAGAGACTCCCTCAAGGGGTACCTCAGAGTTGGAGGGGAAGGAGAGGTAGAGATGTAATTTAAAAAGCTTTGTTAGCATTATAATACAATTTAATACTTGTAAACTTGACAAACTAGATATGAAAATTAAGATAAAATTAAAGAAAGTATGTTTATGTTCAAAAAGGTTGAAAATGAACTTTAAAGGGCTAAGAAACATGGTCCTGTATCTGTCTCACTACTTCTAAATGATTTTATCTACATTCTTGGCTTCTTCTACACCAGTGGTTCTCAACAGAGATGATTTTGCCCCCCGCTCCCAGGGGACATTTGCCAATGTTTGGAGACACTTTTGGCTATTACAAGTGGAGAGGGTTGCCCCTGGCATCTATTGAGTGGAGGCCAAGAAAGCTGCTAAATGTCCTCCAGTGGAGAGCACCCCACAACAAAGAATTATCTGGCCCCATGTGTCAATAGTGCTGAGAATGAGAGCCTTGCTTTACTCCCTATATGCTGATGACTCCTCAGTCTTTATCTCCGGCCAACACTTTTCTACTTAACTTTAGAAAAAATATATTTATTAATATATTTATCATATATAATATATACAATATAATGATAGCTACCTATTAAGCATTTCCATTTCAAAACATTTATTTTTGGCTGGGCGCAGAGGCTCATGCCTGTAATCCCAGAACTATGGGAGGTCAAGGATGTCAGGAGTTCGAGACCAGCCTGGCCAACTTGGCAAAACCCCATCTCTACTAAAAACACAAAAATTAGCCAGGCGTGGTGGCATGTAGTCCCAGCAACTCAGGAGGCTGAGGCAGGAGAATCACTTCAACCTGTGAGACGGAGGGTGCACTGAACCGAGATCATGCCACTGCACTCCAGCCTAGGCAACAGAGAGAGATTCTGTCTGAAAAGTAAAACACACACACACACACATTTTTTTTTTCTAAAACAAAATTCACTTATTTCTCCCAAATGTACTCTTCTTTCTCTAAGATCTACTAAGACAAAATCTTTCAAATTAATGTATTTACCATTCCCATCCAATCAATAAAGTTCTTGCACATTTCTTTTCCTCTTGCTAATTATTAGCAGTAGAAAATCTTTAAGCAGGTCATTTAATTTCCCCATGCCTTGGTTTTCTCAACCGTAAAATAGTAATAATA
The DNA here is from genome assembly GCF_001698545.2 of Rhinopithecus bieti. Taxonomy (NCBI): domain Eukaryota; kingdom Metazoa; phylum Chordata; class Mammalia; order Primates; family Cercopithecidae; genus Rhinopithecus; species Rhinopithecus bieti. The sequence continues at coordinate 612,891 of NW_016810717.1, forward strand.
ATAGTACAACTGCCTCCTAGTTATAAACAACAGAAGTTTATTTCTTATAGCTCTAGAAGCTGGGAAGTGCAAGATCAAGGCGCCAGCACACTCTCTGGTGAGGGTTGCTCTCTGCTTCTTAGATGGTAGCTTCTGTGTGTCCTCAAATGGCAGAAGGGCTGAAACAGTCCTTAACTAGTCATCCTGCCTCAGTCTTGCTCCATTCCAATTCATCTTTCATAGCATTTTCAAAAAGATTTATCAATTGTTTGTTCATCAAAAGATGTCATTTAGTGGTCACTTGCACCCTGCTAAACTTCTGCCACCATCACAATGAAGATGACAGCAGAGTAGAGTTGTACCGTGGTGAGAACTGAACTTCCATTCTTTTTGCTGAAATGGCTCAAGAAATTTTCAGCCCTCTTCTGCAAAAATTTTCTTTCAAAGAGGTAAAAGATAACTGATTCACCTATGGAAATTGACCTGACATTCATATTATTGGCAGTGATTTTGACAGCATGCAACAAAGTAAAAGAGGAGTTTCATAACACTTCTACTTTCAGTCCTCTTCCTTTGACACTAACTGCTTTCCTCATTAATATTACAGTTGTATGTGAGTTGGCTTATGAGCCTTCTGAAAGTGATGTGGCAGAAACTACTACTGAGATGGTGAAAAGGTATTTAGAGTTCTATTTACAGGTTAGAGATTATAATGTCTAAAAGGTTTTCTGTAGAATGTGTTATTAACTTGATTTAGAAGAGTCATGCTTCAACGACCTTCATAACTATATTCATTTATCTCCCAAATATACATTATGGATTTTGTCAAATAATACAAAATATGTTTTTGGTATAATCATTATTGAAGTATAATATTTTTTTAAAAATTTTCCAGCCTGAGCAACATGGTGAAATTCCATCTCTACTAAATAAAAACTAAAAAAATTAGTCAGGCATGCTGGTGCATGCCTGTAGTCCCATCTACTCCGGAGGCTGAGACATGAGAATCACTTGAGCTTGGGAGGTAGAGGTTACAGTGAGCCAAGCTTGCGCCACTGCACTCCAGCCTGGGCGACAGAGCAAGACTTTGCCTAAAAAAAAAAAAAAAAAAAAAAAAAAAACTAAGACATCATTTTAAAAGTTGGTAGGCAAGCCACAGAGTAGGAGAAATATTTGTAATAGGTATATTTGACAAGAGACATATCTAAAATACATTAAAAAACTATTAAAAATTAATGAGAAGAAGATAAGCTAATTCATAAGTGTGCAAAAGACTTAAACAGAAACATCACAAAAAAGGATATCCAGGCCGGGCACGGTGGCTCAAGCCTGTAATCCCAGCACTTTGGGAGGCCGAGAAGGGCGGATCACGAGGTCAGGAGATGGAGACCATCCTGGCTAACACGGTGAAACCCCGTCTCTACTAAAAAAAAAAAAAATACAAAACTAGCCGGGCGAGGTGGCGGGCGCCTGTAGTCCCAGCTACTCCGGAGGCTGAGGCAGGAGAATGGCGTAAACCCGGGAGGCGGAGCTTGCAGTGAGCTGAGATCCGGCCACTGCACTCCAATCCGGGAGACAGAGCGAGACTCCGCCTCAAAAAAAAAAAAAAAAAAGGATATCCAAATGAACAAATAAGCACATAAAAATACAGTAAGTCACTACGTATCAGGGAAACGCACAGTAAAAATGCAATATCACTACATACCCACCTGGTTGGCTAAAGTTTAAAAGATTAACAAGACCATGATATATCTCAATTAAAAACAAACAAGAAAATCTCAAATTGCCTAACAGGTCGGATCATCACCCTGCTCAAAATTCTTCAATGATTTTCCATTGCTTTCAGGATGATGTTAAACCCTTCAGTGACATTCAGACACTTCAGGATGGCACATAGCATCTGAGAGTGTATCTAAATATCACAGCTGCCCCACGGCACAGGATGCTATGGGCCATCCTGAAGATTCCAACACCTAGGGTCTTGAGGTATATCGTGGTCTTGTCAGATTCTGCCCAATCCTATTCCGAACTTCCCCAAACTTGCCATGCTGTTGCCATGTTTGAGTCCATGCTGCTTTCTGTGAACAAAGCTATCTTGCCAACTCATACTTATCCTTCAAGATGAAACTCCTTCTCCATAAAGCCTTCCATGAGTTACACATAGCTAAACTGTTGTTCACAAGAGGAAGGGTCGTCTACGAGTCACTGACTCTCTGGGATCTGCCCTACCTTCACAAGACATGCCTCATTTATGAACACACGGAGCACAGTGTGCCATATTTTGGGTACCTTGACCTGGGGAGAATGTTGGAAATGGATTTGTTTTGTTCCTTCAAGGCTTGGAAATGTAAACTGTTTGCTGTTCTCTACTGCCCTCTGTTGAAACGAACATGGACAGTGTGCATCTCTTCTGCAGGACAAAGGAACCCAGTTTTCAAGGAAATTAAAGGGTGATCTGAGTGGTTTAACATAAGAAACAGGCCAGGCACGGTGGCTCAAGCCTGTAATCCCAGCACTTTGGGAGGCCGAGACTGGCGGATCACGAGGTCAGGAGATCGAGACCATCCTGGCTAATACGGTGAAACCCTGTCTCTACTTAAAAATACAAAAAACTAGCCAGGCAATGAGGCGGGCGCCTGTAGTCCCAGCTACTCGGGAGGCTGAGGCAGGAGAATGGCGTAAACCCGGGAGGCGGAGCTTGCAGTGAGCTGAGATCCGGCCACTGCACTCCAGCCTGGGTGGCAGAGCAACACTTCGACACAGAAAAACAAACAAACAAAAAATCTTTCTGTTGGTTCAGCAGATGGAAAGCATTTTGTTTTCGTTTTTGGTGCTGTCCCGTTTTTTTTTTTTTTTTAAGACAGAGTCTCAGTCTGTCCCCCAGGCTGGAGTGCAGTGACACCATCTCGGCTCACAGCAACCTCGGCCTCCCAGTTCAAGGGATTCTCCTGCCTCAGCCTCCCAAGTAGTTGGGATTACAGGCACCCGCTACCAGGCCCGGCTACTTTTCTCTCTTCTTGGTAGAGATGGTGGGGGCGGGGTGGGGGGGGGG
>NW_016810717.1:618768-656851 GCF_001698545.2 Rhinopithecus bieti
CAAAAGACATTACAACAGCTGCCTGACTTCCTGGGGCCTCTGGGTCTATGGGGGTGTACTGTCTAAAAGCTTCCATTAGTCTTTCTAAGTAGGTAGCTGGGCTTTCTGCCTTTCCCTGCAGAACAGAGTATACTTTAGCCAAATTAGTGGGCTTGCGAGCAGCTGCCCGAAGACCCGCCATTAGAGTCTGGTGATAAAGGTGTAGCCATCCCCTACCTTCTGCCGTGTTGTAGTCCCACGCCAGTCTGGTCAGAGGAAAAGTCACATTTATGAGGTCAGGGTTGGCAGTCGGTTGACCGTCGTCCCCCAGGACCAACTTTCTAGCTTCTACCTGGATTCTCTCTCGCTCCTCCATTGTGAACAAGATTCAGAGGAGCTGCTGACAATCATCCCAAGTGGGCTGGTGGGTGAACATGACACTATCTAGTAAAGCCATTAAATCTTTGGGGTTGTCTGAAAACCGGGCACTCTGAGTCTTCCAGTTATACAGATCACTGGTGGAGAATGGCCAGTACTGGAGCCTGGGGAATCCCATGTCATCTGGGGGTCCTATTTCCCGAAGGGGTAGAGCCACTGTGGAGTCAGGCGGCTGCGGGGGGCTAACCCACAAAGTGCGCCCTTGCGTCCACCCCGCTGGCCCTTCAGAGTTACTTCCACTTTCGGTGGGCTCAGGTGCGCCGGCTGCTTCCCACCCGCCTGCTTCTTCCTGTGGCTCAGCCTGGGGGGCTGGGGCCTGGGGCCCGGAGGAGTACAGAGGGGGTTCTGTGGACAGTGGGTCCCCGCTATCAGGTAAAACAGGATGGGGGGGCAGTCGGTTGCTTGGATTTTAGTGGCCGAACAACCAGTGCCTTACAGGGTTCAGGGGCTAGTAGGAAAGGGGACAGCCAAGGGGGCGGGTTCTCAACTAGGTCCTGCCATATGAGGATATATGGGATTTGATCCGGGTGGCCAGCACGCCCAGGTAGGAAAACCTTGGACTTCACTCTAGTGATGACAGGAAGGCAGAATGTCCCTTTGGGTGGCCACCCTTCATTAAAGGCAGGCCATTCGGAGCGGCACAGAGTAATTAGCTTTCCCCTCCTGATTTCCACACTAAGATCATGGCCCCTTGCTCTAACATCCTTGAAATTATTTATAAGGAGAGATAGGGGTGTGCTCTGGGTATTACCCATTCTGTAATAGTTTGTAGTCTCTTTCTGCAAAAGAATATGGGTTAGAATTCCTGCAAAGGAAAACTGGAGTATTAATAATATCTAGCCACGTGCGCGCTCCGGAAGCCCGGGTCAGAATCAGTTCAGATAGAAATCTAAATCAGGCAAGAGCCAGGGGACGTCTCCCACCAGTCTCCGCTGGCCGTCCTATAGCACGTCCGCCAGGACTGTGCCAGCTTCAGTTTCAGACTTCGTGAGTCACAGATAGAGGTTCAGAACAGACACAGACAAACAGACAGGTTCAGAACAGACATAGACAGACAAACAGAGATGAGCCGGCTCACCTTTCAGCAGATCGATCCTGGTAGATCCGTTGACCAGGGGTCTGGTGGGCTTGGGGAATCCCGGACGAGCCCCCAAATGTTATGCCCAGACCGTTTGTTCCCCAAAGAAGACCACCAGAGTCCGGAGTCAAATCCAAGAGGCAAGGATCTTTACTGCAAGTTCGAACTTGGTCCCTCCGTTCCACAACATTCAAGAGGGCCCCGAACGATGCATCTGCTCGCTTTTTATAGCCCGATGTAAACAGGGTGTGTAAGGTTACAGAGGAACAAGGGAATTCTTTTGGTTACAGCATTACAATTGGTTAACATTTTAAGTTATACATTCAGCAGTTTTCTATTGGTTCCCGTGCTTTTAGTAAAACCACAAACGGTTGTGACCTTATCGCCAGGTGGTGTTTTTCAAAGTTTGAGACATATAGAGGAATGTGTTTGTGTTGGGCCCAGGAAGTTGAGACAAATGGAGGAATGTGTTTGTGTTGGGCCCAGGGCTGAGATATATGGAGGAATGTGTTTGTGTTGGGCCCAGGGCTGAGATATACGGAGGAATGTGTTTGTGTTGGGCCCAGGGCTGAGATATATGGAGGAATGTGTTTGTGTTAGATCTCTTTCACCTCAAACTCAGAATATCCAAACCTGAACTTACCATCTCTCCCCAACCCCTTCCAGCTAAGCTTCTTTCCGTCGTGTTCCCCATCTCAGGGAATGGCACCTCCTGAGCCAGGAATCTGGATATCATTGTGATTCCCACCTTCTCTGTCATAACCCACATCCAATTGTGCTGGTTCTCCTTGCTAAATATCTCAACCCCACCACCATTACCTTAGTCTGAGGTCATCTTCATCTGCCACTGTGCAGAGACCAACTCATCTTTCTGTTCCCAGTCTTACTCCTCCAACCTATTTACAAGTAGCAACCAGAGTAATTTTGTTAAAGTACAAATTATATTATGTCACTTTCCTGCTTCAAATAATTCAGTGGCTCCCCACACCTTCAGGACAAAGCCCAAACTCCTTGATGTGTCCTGTAAAGCACTGTGGCACCAAGACCCATTTACTCCACTGCAGCTTCATCACACTGTCCTACTCTCCTCATACTCAGAATACAACAAACTCTGCTCTAGGGGAGACTCCTTGATCTCAGTATAGACATTACCTACTCTAGAGCCTGTTCTGGCATCCTATGATTGAAAGGTTTAAGAATGTTTAGCCATTTCTATCTTTAAGGTGCTTCTGCATTGATTTTAAGTACTAATCAGAAAGGAAAGATACGTGGAAAAAAGTCAGCAATATAAAATAAATAGTTTAAGCACTTCACATCTTTATGTCACTTATTTTATATCTCTTTTTGTTGGGTTCTAAGAAGAGTTGTAAAGAGAGTCAAAAAGCAGGGAGCTAAAAGGCATTAGTATGTCCCTCAAGCCAGGCAACTTGTTAAGCAGACAGCTCCTCTCAGAATACAAGCAAATCTGTTTCATAAGGATCATAGAGTGAACCACAAGAATCAAGCTATGGACACACCAGAGGATAATAGAATTGAATCTTGAGTAAATTCTCTGAAGGAAGAAAGATTTCTAAGCTTAGGAAAAAATAGAAAAAAAAAAAAAAAAAAAAAAGAAGGAAAGAAAAGAGACCAGGCATGGTGGCTCATGCCTGTAAACCTAGCACTTTGAGAGGCCAAGGCAGGTGGATCATATGAGGTCAGAAGTTCGATACCAGCTGGCCAACATGGTGAAACCCTGTCCCTACTGAAAATACAAAAATTAGCCAAATGTGCTCTCTTGAACCAGGAGGTGAGGCAAAGTTTGCAATGAGCGGAGACCATGCCACAGCACTCTAGCCTGGGCAACAGAGTGAGACTCTGTCTCAAAAAAAAAAAGAGAGAGAAAAGAAAAGACCTTCACAAAACTCTTAAATTTCAGAATGATACAAAACTAAAACCAACCAAAAACAAACTACTAACTGCAAACTGGAAAAAAAAAAAAAGGTGTAAAATTCATATCTCTCTGCAAAGGGGTATTTTTATTATATAAGAAATTAGTGAGAAGAACATAGAGTTTTGATAAATAGGCAAAGGCAGGGATATCAATAGAGAAACCCCAAAACATTTAAACAAAAAATAAACATCCAAGTAGGCCAGACATGGTACTAAGTGCTTTCCATCTAATAGCAATATGAAAGAGGAAATGCAACTGGTTGACAGACACATGGTAAATGTTGATTCCATGCTAGTAATCAAATAAATGCAAATAAAAATGATGAGACCCCATTTCTCATCTATGAAATTGTCTACAATTAAGAAAAAAGAACGTAATTAAATGAACTTGGATATATTTCTGAATAGGGTAGAAATTAAAACAATTGTTTTTGAAAGAGATTTGGAAAAACTATCAAAACCTTAGACATTTATATAGCCATGACATTGTAATTTTTCTTCTGGGAAAATGACCTTTGGAAATATGCCAAAATACACAAAAGCACTGCCAGTCTTTGCAGAGCTACTGAATGATAATGAAAATTAGAAACAACCTAAAATATCCAAAATCTTGCTTCAAGTAAATTGCTCTGCTACTACATCAGCTGGAGTCTCCCTGAGCACTGAGAGAGAGGTATATGAATGAATCAGTTATGTGGTTTTCTGCAGCAAGTGCAGAAAAGTCTGCTCAAATGGCTTAAATGACAATAAATGTTTTACTATCTCACATATGAAGTTTCTTGAAGTTAGGGCAGCTCCAGAGCTGTTTAATCTACAATAATGTCATCAGTAACCCAGATTCTTCCCTCTCTTTGCTTTGCTACCCTCAGCATGTCAGCCACTCTTCTCTGGAAGCAAGATGGCTGCAATAGTAGCTCCCAGCATCACATCTTTAAGCCTCACCATGTCCAAAGACTGAGAAAGAGCTCGTTACTTCTTGTGTCCCAGAATCCCTCTAGCAGATTATTCCCGAGGATTAATTGTCCAGAACTGTATCATGTGCTTAGTCCTAAGCATGGCAAGGCAATAGAACACCATAATTGGCGTAGAACAGCAGTTCTCAAAGTGTGGTCCTTGTACCAAGATCAGCATTACCTGAAAACTTGTTAGAAATGCACATTCTCAAGCCCCACAGGAATCAGAAACTCTGAGGGTAGAGTAGAACCCACCAAGCTGTATTTTTAACAAGCCCTCCAAATGGCTCTGATGTAGCTCAAATCTGAGAACCACTGGTTTAGATTAATTGAAAGTGCACACACGGATGCTGGAAAAGGTCTAGCCTTCTCTACAGCTATGAACACAATATTGCTAAACAAAATCAAGTTCTGTTAGCAAAGAAGAAAGGAAGAAATGGCCGTATAATAGGCAACTGCACATACAGGAGAAAGTTCCTGTTTCAGTGGCCAAAATGACCCGAGTCTTTTAAGAATAAAAGAAAGTCAAAGTAATACCATTTCTTCCTTTCCACACACCCTCAAATACATTTTTTAAGCATTTCTCCTCCCATTTAATGTGAAACGTGAAAAATATTGAGTGGAGTTTGCAGTTGTGTGTTTATGTGTGTGTGGAATTATTATAAAAAAGCAAGTTGCAGAATAATATGCATTATGTAATATGTTAACAATAACAACAAAAATGAACAAAATATAATATGTATAGGTGGATATGTGCTTATATGAATATGAGTGTATGGGGAAAGTTCTGGAAAGATGTACTACAAGCTTCTAAGGAGTTACCTCTGAGGAAGGGAGTGAAATTGGGGGAGGGAGTAATTAAATCTCACTTTTACTTTTATTTTATTTACTTCTGGATTGTTTCACTTATTTGCAACAAGAACATATATAGATCATGTGTGTGTTTTCAAACAAAAAAGTGCTTAAAGTCACAATAACAAAATATTGGCGACAGGGACAAGGACTGAGTTGAAGGGGTGGCCTGCCCCTCCACGCCTGTGGGTGTTTCTCGTTAGGTGGAATGCGGGACTCGAGAAAAGAAATAAGACACAGAGACAAAGTATAGAGAAAGAAAAGTGGGACCCAGGGGACAGCGCTCAGCTTACAGAGGACCCATGCTGGCCCCGTCTCTGAGTTCCCTCAGTATTTATTGATAATTATCTTTACCATAAAAAAGATAAGGGAGTGGCTGGACAATAGGATCATTGTAGGTAAGAAATCAGCAATAAGACATATGAACAAAAATCCCTGTGACATGAATAAGTTTAAAGGAAAATGCTGTGCCTTGAGATGCATATGCAAACTCTCCATAAACCTTTTAGCAGCACTGCTCCAGCAAGTCCCACCTTATTCCTAAAGGCGGTTTTCTCCTTGCTCAGTAAACGAAGCATACAATCGGGTTTTACACGGAGATGTTCCATTGCCCAGGGCTGGGCAGGAGACAAATGCTTTTCTCTTACTTGAGATTAAGAGAATGGTGATGACCTTTAACCAGCAAGCAGCCTTTAGGCACTTGTTTAACAAAGCACATCCTGCACAGCCCAAAATCCATTAAGCCTTGAGTCACCACAGCACATGTCTCTTGCAAGGACAAGGTTGGGGTAGGGTCACAGATTAACAGTATCTCAAATACAGAACCAAATGGAGTCTCTTATGTCTACTTCCTTCTATATAGACACGGTAACAGGCTGATCTCTCTTTCTTTTCCCCACACCGAGTCTCTAGGGATGGTTCTGAGTTCCGCTTATACTTCCCAATGATGTTGCCAAGCTTTCTGTCTTCTTCAATGGGATGGCACAGATGAAAACAGAACAAAACAAAACAGTATTTCCACTTCTTTCTCCAAAACTTTTTGGTGTTACCTTTTATTGTTCTGGTAGATTCTGAAGATTTTGCACATGAGCAGAAGCATGAGTTTAGTTTTTATAACTAACTTTTAACTCTTAGAAGTATAATTTGCTAGTTCTGCTAGAAAATACTTTTGGCTCCCAAAAGCTGCCTTCATTAGGATTTTTAGAAGGCAAAAGCTACTACATTCTGCAATATCTAGAAATTACCACTGGAAGGCAACATTCAGAATTAGAGAATATTTAAGATGGACAATTACCTCACTTTGCAATGAGGAAACAAGTTTAGGGAAGAGAAGTGGCTTGACGACTGACCCCTGTCAGACTAAAACCAAAACTGAGATTTCCTTCCTCCTTGACCAGTATCCTTCCCATAATACATTGCCATCACTCTCTTTTTGAAACTTTAAAAATGTGCAAGTCTGAGGGATGTCTAAGCATGTTCTAATGTGAGATAACATAAGGCAAGGCATTTAAAACTCACTCTTGGCTATAGCATAAAATTTTGGAAAGTTCTTGTATGTCAACAGGTCATATTATTTTAGTAACCACAGCCAAAGTAAACAGGTGCAGCTTAAGGTCATCTGACAAAATCTATTTCAATCCCATGTAGTTTTTTTCCCTTGTTGTCTATCTCTTCCAGGTTTTGTTAAAGTGTTCTCTCCTTGTCCCATGACTGCCTTTGTATGATGTATCTCAAGGTGTGTCTGTTTCCAGACCTCTCACTAGATGCCTTGCTCTTCATGCATTTTCCATCTGTTTTTAAGACACCATATTTGTAAACTTGGGTGTCTCTCTCAGTTTTTTTGTGGGTTTTTTGTTTTGTTTTTTACTGTCCCAGTAACTGTGTCTTTCTGAGTTTTCCCTCACTGGTTTTCCTCTACCTTCCATCCCAGTTTGTGTCTTTATGTCTCTAACTCTGCCTGTTCTCCTCCCTTTTCTTTTATATTGAGTTTCCTTTCCTATTTCTTTTCTTCATTTCACTAGACACATAATGGTGAATATTTTGTTTTGTTTTGTTTTGAGACAGAGTCTCGCTCTGTTGCCCAGGCTGGAGTGCAGTAGCACGATCAGAGCTCACTGCAACCTCCTCTTCCCAGGCTCAAGTGATCCTCCCTCCTCAGCCTCCCAAGTAGCTGGGACCGCAGGCATGCAGCACCAGGCCTGGCTTATTTTGAATTTTTTTAAGAGGTGGGGTTTTGCCATGTTGTCCAGACTGGTGTTGAACTTCTGGCTTCAAGCAATGCTCCTGCCTCAGCCTCCCAAAGTACTGGAATTATAGGTATGAGCCACCATGCAGGGACCATGAATATTTTTAATTAAATAATTTTGATATCTATTGTATTTAAAGCTCAGAGCTTACTATATTTGTTATTGATATTAAAATAAGCAAGTAGAAGCCAGGCAGTAGTACTGGCTACTCAGGAGGCTGAGGCAGAAGGACTGCTTGAGCCCAGGAGTTTTTTAATCTAGCCTGGCTGACACAGTGAGACCTCATCTCTGAAAAAGAAAGCAAGTAGAATATTTTCTTAAAAGGCAATTATATTCCTTTTTGGCCAGGCACAGTGGCTCACACCTGTAATCCCAGCACTTTGGGAGGCCCAGATGGGTGGATTACCTGAGGTCAGGAGTTCGAGACCAGTCTAGCCAACATGGCGAAAACCCGTCTCTACTAAAAATACAAAAATTAGCTGGGCATGGGGGCATATGCCTGTAATCCCAGCTACCTGGGAGGCTGAGGCACGAGAATCGCTTGTACCTGGGAGGCAGAGATTGCAGTGAGCCAAGATCGTGCCACCGCACTCCAGCCTTGGCAACAGAGTGAGGCTTTGTCTAAAAAAAAAAAAGTTATTTTTCGCCTCTCTGTTGGTATCAATTGTTAATTTCTTTGTGGACCACTGATGCTTTCCAAAAAAAAAAAGTGGGGGAATCATATTTCCTCTAGTTGACATTAGGACATACAATAGTTTAGCCAGAGGACATCTTAGCAAACATACAGTCTACAGTACACTTTCTCATTTCATGATTGTAGAGACTGAGCTCTAGACAATTTAATCGGTGGTCACCCTGGGTGAGATAGCTAGGTCTAGAGCTCCTGGCCTCCAGGTCAGCATTTCTTTCTTCTTCATTAAATGTCAGGTTTCATTATTAGCTTCTTCCAGAAAGAGAGTTTCTTATCCTTTTAGTAGGTACTCAGTAAATACCAAGGTATTCACTAGGATGCCTTTGGATGAAGGTAACAAGCCCTGACTTGAATTGGCTTACATAGCAAGGAAATTTACTTGAAATTGTAAGAAATCTGGGTTGGTTGCATTAGAAGCTCAGTGACGTCACCAAGACCATGTTCTATCCCTCCACTCTGTGCTTCTTAGCTTTTTGGCATTGACCTCAGACTGGCTGCCTTCAAAATCTTAGGTTTTGCCAGCAGAACCTAGGACAAAATAAGCCCTTGTTCATGTCCATTGGGAGAGAGAGATCATCTCTCCCAAACATGGCACTCCCCTCTACCAGATTGGCCCTATTTAGGACAAAGTTCACTCTTCCCCCATTTAACCAATAAAAGCCAAGGAAACGCTATGCCCTGAGTGGCTTAGATCAGTCAAGATCCACCTCTGCATATGAGGGTGATTCCTGAATAGAATCAAGGTTATATTAGAAGGGAGGGAGAGGGATAGATATCAAGCTAGTACATCATATTCTATTTGTTGAGTTAACTGAGTCATAGCAATTTTTGAATTGGAAAAAACTCAGAACCTACTATGGATTCAAGTTCAAGAAATCCTTCTTTCCTACATACAACAGCATTGCTCTGTAGCCCTGAGCTAAGATAGCATCATGAAATACAGTCTTCTTGCTGTTTATAATTGTAAGCAAACTCTTGGACCTGAGAGGGGATTAATGGATAATGTCTGTCTGACTTGCTTCTTTCTAGTTAATACCAACTACCTCCCTTCTTCCTGTGATTGTTCTTAGAATAGGATAAAAAATCTGCCTTAGCAATGGCAGGTGCCCTTCCCCCAGCCTCGCTGCCACCTTGCAGTTAGATCTCATACTTCTGTGCTAGCAATGAGGGAGGCTCTGTGGGTGTGGGACCCTCTGGGCCAGGTGTGGGATATAATCTCCTGGTATGCCACTTGCTAAAGACCCTTGGTAAAGCGCAGTATTAGGGTGGGAGTTACCCGATTTTCCAGGTGTTGTGTGTCTCAATTTCCTTTGCCTAGGAAAAGGAATTCCCTTCCCCCTTGCCCTTCCCAGGTGAGGCGATGCCTTGCCCTGCTTCAGCTCTCGCTGGTCGGGCTGCACCCATGGACCAGCACCAACTGTCCGACATGCCCCAGTGAGATGAACCCGGTACCTCAGTTGAAAATGCAGAAATCACCCATCTTCTGTGTCGCTCATGCTGGGAGCTGGAGGCTGGAGCTGTTCCTATTTGGCCATCTTGGGTGCACCCTCTAATGTTATAAAGTCTTAATGATAGCTGCCAGCAAGACCTTAGGACAAAATGAGTCCTTGTTCACATCCAGTGGGAGAGAAAGAGAGAGACCCTCTCTCCCAAATATGGCACTCCCCTCTACCTATAACGTTTACATAAATGTTATAGGTTAAACATTCCACAACAAACTAAATACTATTTAGCCTCAAGAGGAAAAAGAGACAGGAGAAAGGGTTAACAAACCAGTTGATGAGGATCTAAGAAGACCGAAGGAGTCCTTGTCTGGGCCTGGCTACCCTTTGGTCTTGCAAGGAAGAGTCTGAGGTGGCAGAGCCTTCAGTGGAAGATGCCAAATTTTTTTTTTTTTTGAGATGGAGTCTCGCTGTGTCGCCCAGGCTGGAGTGCAGTGGCGCAATCTCGGCTCACTGCAAGCTCCGCCTCCCGGGTTCATGCCATTCTCTCACCTCAGCCTCCGAGTAGCTGGGACTACAGGCACCCGCCACCATGCCCGGCTAATTTTTTGCATTTTTAGTAGAGATGGGGTTTCACCATGTTAGCCAGGATGGTTTCGATCTCCTGACCTCATGATCTGCCCACCTCGGCCTCCCAAAGTGCTGGGATTACAGGCTTGAGCCACCGCGCCCGGCCAGATGCCAAATTATTATCATGAGTGACTGCAAGACAGTGTCAGCTAAGATAGCTATTTCAAACTGCTGAAGGCCTTCTCTTTTAGTTATGGAGTCCCGTGATAAGAACTAAAAGTTGGAAGAGTGCTTTTTTGTGGCCTTATTTGGTTGGATGCAGTCTTTATCATTTTTGTTTCTTAGAACATCTTATTCTTGTTGGCCAAATGCCCCATGAAATATAAAATAGAGTCTTTTTCTAAGATGGAGTTAGTTATGAAAAGGGTCCTTTATACAGTCTTCATCCTTTTTCCTGGCATACAACTCCTAAAATCCTTAGAATATCCAAAGTGATGTCTTTTGGTGTGCTAATGAGGTAACTGATGGCTGGCAGCTCTTAGGTAGCTTCATGACAGGGGCTGAGCACAAGAAAGATCATGGCGAGGTCAGAGGATTGGGGCTTTCAGCTCCACCCTCCAAACTCCCTCTGGGAAGTGGGGAGGGGCTGAAGGCTGAATTGATCACCAATAGCCAGTGATTTAATCAATCATTCCTAAGCAATCAAGCTCCCATAAAAACTCAAAACGACAGGGTTTAGAGATCTTCCAGATAGCTGAACACGTGGAGGTTCTTGAAGGGTAGTGCACCAGAGGGTATGGAACCTCCAAGCCCCTTCCCACATGTCTTGCCCTATGTACTCTTTATCTGTGTCCTTCGTAATATTATCACAAACTGATAAATGTAAATGCGTCCCTGAGTACTGAGAGCCGCTCTAGCAAATTCATTGAACCCAAGATGGGTGTGGTGGGAACCCCCATTTATAACTGGTCAGTCAAAAGCATGGGTAAAACAACCTGGGGCTTCACCCTGGAGTATCAGAAGTGTCTTGTGAGACTGAGTCCTTCACTTGTGTGACCTGATGCTATTTCCAGTTAGATAGTGTTGGAATTCAATTGAATTCGAGCAGAGGTCCCAATCCCCAGACCTGGAGTTGTCAGTGACCTCTTAGGAACTGGGCTGCACAGCAGGAGGTGAGTGGTGGGTGAGGAGCAAAGCTTCACCTGTATTTACAGTCGATCCCCATGGCTCACATCATCGCCTGAGCTCCTCCTCCTGTCAGATCAGCTGTGGCATTAAATTATCATAGGAGCATGAACCCTATTGTGAACTTCGCATGCAAGGGACCTAGGTTGGTTCTCCTTATGAGAATCTAATGCCTGATGATCTGGCATTGCCTCCAATCACCCTAGATGGGACTGTCTAGTTGCAAGAAAACAAGCTCGGGGCTCCCCCTTATTCTACATTATGGTGAGTTATATAATTACTTCATTAAATATTACACTGTAATAATAATAGAAATGTACTGCACAATAAATATAATGCACTTGAATCATCCTGAAACCATCCCCCATCTCCCTGCCCCGTCCATGGAAAAATTGTCTTCCATGAAGCCAATCCCTGGTGCCAAAGATGTTGGGGACCACTGGATTAGAAGACACCCAGTTGGTGCCCAGTGCTGAATTGCTTGCTTGCTTGCCAGTGGAGAGAAATCTCCACATATCGATTGTCAGAAGTGTGTTGTGAGAGCATAGTGGGAGGAACTGAGTTTGTTTTTTCTACAGTTACAGCAATAGGTAACTGGAATTCAACTTCAGGACTATACCAAAGACTGCCAGGCCAGCCTAACTTTCCCACAGTCTTCCTGACACCCTGTCTTGGATGAGCTCACTGAAGGCCCACATACCTTCATTCTAACATTTCCTCAATCTGGTTGAGCTGCTTTGGAGGTACTACAGGTTGTAGGACTCCCCTCCACTCCTGCTCAGGACTGTTTTCAGCAGGCGAATCAGACAGCAGTTGGCACGGAGTACAATTGGAGAAATGTTACCAGTACTGAAGACTGATCCAGCTACAAATCCATAGCGACCCACCTCAGCTGGGGCCTTGGCATTGCTTGGCAATCCTTACAATTGTTTGGAATTCTTGGTAATTCTTGTACATACAAACAGTCGACTCCTTCTCCCATGCACCACAATGGCCATTCTCAACTCTGGTGTTCTCAAACCCCCAACCACAACTGTTACCCAGTTTCTCGACAACTGTCTTTGACTCCTCCTTAACCAAGAAAATCAGGACCAGCAGATATGGATGGTCACTCAACATCTGAAAATGGATTTGCATATGTACCCCCTCAGCTCCTGCCTTCAGCTCAGAGCGAGAAGTAATCCATATCCAGTTCACAGCCAACTCCCTGTGCATGTCCCATTCCCATCTCCTCAGGACCCACACTTGCTTCTTTAGGTTTTCCATCCCTGTTAGGCATCCAACTTCTCCCATCCTGCTGGCTTCTTCCCAAAGACCTATAATCAGGCTCAAATCTTTCACTTAAAAGAAAACAAAAACTCCCATTCTCTTGAAACTGCCTTTGCAGAATTGTGTCTGAGACAGTGAGAGAGATCTAACTTAATTGACTCCATCTTGCTTCTAACCTCCAAGCTGTCTTTGCTCATTCTTGGGCATAGGCTGAACTAACTTTGGGAAAAACTTAGTTTATAGTTTGTGGTTTAAAGCAAAGATGATAACAGCCCTTTCCCAGGGCAGACCTCCTTTTTTTCTGAAGACTAGATTGTCTTTGTAGCACTAACATTAGCCACAAGATTGGAAATTATGGTTTAGGAATCATGCAGCTGGAGGCTACAAGATTCTGACCCTCCCTGAACTGCTCCTAAGATTAGTGCTTGAGATATTTTGTAGACCCTGCACTTGATGCATCAGCTGGCACCACCCAGATCAATAAACTGGCTCATCTGATCTTGTGGTCCCCACAAGGAACTGACTCAGAACAAGAAGACAGCTTCAACTCCCTGTGATTTCATCCCTGACCAGTCAACACTCCTGGCTCACTGGCTTCCCCTCCACCAACCAAGTTGTCCTTAAAAACTCTGCTCCCTGGGCCAGGTGTGGTGGCTCAAGCCTGTAATCCCAGCACTTTGGAAGGCCGAGATGGGTGGATCACGAGGTCACGAGATCGAGACCATCCTGGCTAACACGGTGAAACCCCGAGGCTGAGGCAGGAGAATGGCATAACCCTGGGAGGCAGAGCTTGCAGCGAGCTGAGATCCAGCCACTGCACTCCAGCCCAGGCCATAAAGCGAGACTCTCAAAAAAAAAAAAAATTCTGCTCCCTGAATGCTCCGGGAGACTGATTTGATAACAATAAAACTCCAGTCTCTGGCTCAGCCAGCTCTGCATGAATTACTCTTTCTCTATTGCAATTCCCCTGTCTTGATAAATCAGCTCTGTCTAGTTACCATCCTCCACTTCTCCTTTCTTATTGTGTCACTTAGGGCTCTGGGTTGTAAGCAACTTTATCAGAATCCAGATCTTTTAAGTAGAGGAAAGAAATTTATTGGATGGAAACTAGAGGAGGTCAGCCCATCCCACTGCTGTGATGACTGGAACCCAACCATCTCCCTCTCCTAGAAGTGAATCTCCCTTATAAGTAAACAAGTGTCACTTATTCAGGATTCATCTCAGAAGAGACTCTAACGGGCCAAACCTCAGTCATATGCCTGTCCTCTATCTGCCTGTATCAGTTAGCTAGCACTTTTATAACAAAGTACCACAGACTGGGTGGCTTAAACAACAAACATGTATTTTCTTACAGTTCTTGAGGCTGGAAGTCCAAGATCAAGGTGTTGACAGGGTTGGTTTCTTTTAGTTTTGGGTTTTTTTTTTTTTTAAACTTTTATTTTAGATTTAGGGGTATATGTGCAGGTTTGCTACATAGGTAAACTCCTATCATGGGGGTTTGTTGTACACATTATTTCATCACCCAGGTACTAAGCCTAGTATTCAATAGTTATTTTTTCTGATCCTCTCCCTCTTCCTACCTTCTACCCTCAAGTAGACCCCAGTGTGTCTGTTGTTCCCCCTTTGAGTCCATAGGGTTGGTTTCTGCTGAGGCCTCTCTCCTTGGCTTGTAGGTGTCCATCTTCTTCCTGTATGTGTCTGTGTCTCAACTTTTTTTTTGTTTTTTTTGTTTTTTTTGTTTTTTTTGAGATGGAGTCTCGCTCTGTCGCCCAGGCTGGAGTGCAGTGGCGCGATCTCCACTGACTGCAAGCTCCGCCTCCCGGGTTCATGCCATTCTCCTGCCTCAGCTTCCCGAGTAGCTGGGACTACAGGCGCCCGCCACCTCGCCCGGCTAGATTTTGTATTTTTTTAGTAGAGACGGGGTTTCACCGTGTTAGCCAGGATGGTCTCGATCTCCTGACCTCGTGATCCGCCCGTCTCGGCCTCCCAAAGTGCTGGGATTACAGGCTTGAGCCACCGCGCCCGGCCTGGACCCTTGGGTTTCTGTAGTAGAAAGTAATCACTGCTTTCTATTAAGTACTCACAGTGGGACTTCTCCAGGGGAGAATGACATGCTAGTAAGATGGGGAGGAGGAGGTGATCCTGAGCAGCCAGGTGATATATGTGCTATTCCTTTATAATGGAGATTCTGAAGAGAAGTACTTCACTAAGCACTTTTTCACTCCTACTCCCTCTTCAACCAAAAGCTGTCAAACTTCTGTTTCTCAGCTCCAGCCCCTGAAATTGCTCAGGCAAAAGTCATTAATAGTTCCTTGATTGCCATATTTCAATCAAACTCTTGTTTGAATTCTTTTCTACAACATTAATACTGTTACTGTTGACTACTCCCTCCTTGAAAATCTGTTCCCACTAAACTTCCTTATTCCCTCCTCATCAGCCCCTCCTATCCAAACTCCTCTGTCAGCTATTTTTCCTGTGAACAGTTCAAAAATGTTTGCATGCCAAGTTTCTGTCACTGACTCTCCTCTTCTCCTCTCCCTCTCAATTCCTCCTTCCTTTGCCTCACTGTTTCCCTTTAATTCTCTCTCAATACTCTTACAGTTTGAGAGCTCTTATCCTTACTTTATCTTAACCTAGGATCTCTGGATGGGTTCAAATAGAGCTTCTTAAATTAAAGGAAACATAATGTGTATATTTGCATCCTTTCTTGGGAGAGGGCCCAAAGGTTTTTGTCAGAGGTTTGAAACCTCAACCGTGTTGGTGTCTCCTAAATTGTGTCTTTTGTCAAGGCCTGTCTTCTTAGTTCCAGGGCCATATAGTCTCACTGCCTACTTGAAATCTTCACCTGAAACTTTCATAGCTACCTCAAACTCAATAACATCAAAAGCTAAGATTATTGTCTGTCCCTCCCAAAGCCTGCTCATCTTCCCATTTTTCTTTTGTCCATGAAAGGTACTGCCATCCTCCTTATCACCCATATTAGAAATCCAAGCATCACCCAGACCTCTCCCTCTTCATCATCCCTCAGCCAATCACTCACCAAGTCTTGTCTATCCTTCCTTCCCAACTTCTCTCCTAGACGCTTCCATTGCATATCCACTTTTTAAACAGAATGGCTTTTGTCTCAACTAGATTGTTGAAATAATCTTCCAACTTTTCCCTCCACCTTTCATCTCTCTGCCCTCTAACTCATTCCTTGGACTACTATCAGAGTAGTTTTCATAAAATATAAAACAGATCCTGTGACTCCCCAGTTTAAAGCCTTTGTATTAGTTCCCATTAGCTTTTAGAATACAATATGTACTGTTCATCCTGACATACAAAACTCTGCCTGATAAATACTAATTGAGTGCCTAGTATGTGCCTGCCCTTGTGCTAAATGTCGAGGGTACAGGGGTAATCTCTCCAAGACCTTTCAGTCCACAAATGCAATGAGTTTACAAATGAGAAGCACAAACTCCTAAAGGAGTTGGGGTGGGGGTTGGGGTGGGGGTCACAACCTAATTTAGAAAATTGAGGAAGGTCTCAACCTGCCATCTTGTACTTACAATAGTAATCAGCAGGTGTGGTACCAAATATGGAACCAACAATTTTATCTGCATTATCTCATTTAAGCCATGAGTGCCATTATTGTTAGCCTCACTTTACAGATAAGGAAACTGAGGGCTGGAAGGTTAAATAAGTGGTGGAGTTGGGATTTCACCCAGACTCATGTGAGACCCAGGCATCTTAATCCTTTTGGAACCTGTGCTTCTCCTTTGTAGTACTCACTACACTTGTGGAACTACACCCAACTACACTTGTGGACTACTACAAGCAGCTCTGCAAACATGACAGCCTATTTCACTCCAAGTCTTTGCTCATGCTGCTCCTTTTGCCTGGAATGCCTATTTCCCTCAAAAATCTTCCTGCTGAATCTTTTGCGATCTAATTAAAGTGTTCTCTCTTCCATGTACACTTCTCCCTCGGATAGAATTAGCCACTGTCTTCTTTGTGCATACACAGCATTTCATAAATACTGTCACAGTCCCTCTAGCACTCCAAATACTTACCTGATGTTCTCCCCCTAAGAAACTGTAAGTTCTAGGGGATGACAATCAACTGACCTCCACAGTCAGAAACTTCTGCTGTGCCTGGCCTTCCAATAAGAAAAGGAGAGAAGAAGAGGGGAGGGAGGAAAAAGGGAAGGAGAAGAAAGAAAAGCAAACATGAAGACAAACACTTCAGTATATGATATCCTAAGACCATCCACTCTTTTGTAAAAATTTTGCTTTTTTTTTTTTTCCCAAGGGTCAGGGTCTCACTCTGTTGCCCAGACTGGAGTGCAGTACCATGAACATAACTCACTGTAGCCTCTAACTCCGGGGCTCAAGCAATCCTCCCGCCTCAGCCTCCTGCGTAGCTGGGACTACAGGCATGCACTACCACATCTGGCTATTATTATTATTACTATATTAGTACAGATGGGGTGTTGCTATGTTGCCTAGGCTGGTCTCAAATTCCTGGCCTCAAGCAATCCTTCCACCTCACCTTGGCCTTCCAAAGTGCTGGGATTACAATAAGCCACCATAGGCCAAAATTTTGCATTTTATCCATTACTGTAAAATTAACCCTTACAACTCCAACAACACTCAATTTGAGAATTATTCAACAACCACTCAATGAAAACCCCCTGAAAGCTTCCCATTCTGTTGCGGTCCCTTTCTCTCCTCCTGTGCTCTCTCCTCTTCTTCCTATCTAGCCCACCCTTTTGGCAGCTAAGAATTCCTCCCTCCATTGGAGAGCCACAGACGAAAGAGGAATCAGATAAGAAAATAAGACCTCAAAGAAGGAAAACAAAGTGAAGGCCTTGCATTAGAAGTCACGTGGCAGAAAGCCACTTGGATATCTGAAAAGAAGAAAGAATTGAGAGATATCTACCTTTTGCCTCAGAGACCATCCTTAGCCCTGAAGGCATTGTTTCTGCTTTAGGTTTCCCAGATAAGCATCTGAAGGGCTACAGCAAGGAACTTAAGTTTCCAGATACTTGTCTGGATTTTGCAAGGTGTAGATGAGTCACTTGAGAAGGAGAACTGGAATGGCTGCCTGGGTTCATTTCCATTGTCCAATCAAAGGGCCTGTGGAGGATGGGCTGCTACAAGACTCTGTGCAGGGAGGGGTGGGCACCTGGATGGCGATGGGAGGATCAATTAACTCCACCCAGGAGCCAAATGAAACACACAAATAAAAACAAAACCTGAGTAGTGGTTTTAATGTCACTCTGGAGTAGAAAGAGCATTCATTTAAAGCAAAGGTCTGCGACCACCTGTGTCAGCCCCTGCCTCCACTCCACCCCTAACAAGCATCAGGTGCCCACACGGGCCTGCTGCTCGCCTCCTGGGCTTTTCTAATCCAGGTGAGACCTGTCCCAGATGTCCAGGAGTCCACTGGGGGAGTGGCACTATCAAGCAGAGTCATCTGGTTTTCTGCCTGGGACCTAGACCATTGTGAGAGTCAACAACATGGGGGTATGGGGGAGAATCTGGAGAGAAGAGGTTAACAACCCTCCCACTTCCTGGCCACCCTCCTCCACCTTTTCTGGCAAGGAGCCCTGGAGCCCCAGCTACTAGGCTGAGAGACCAGCCCAGATCCAGTGGCCCCGAGGGACCTGAGCTAAATCTGCAGAACCGGGTAACACGGGAAGCACGGGAAGCACGAGGAAGGTAAAGAGTTCCTGCCCTCGCCCCTCCCCACCCCCATCTTTTCTGTGATCGTTTTGGCCTTTCACTGGTGACTCGTTCTTCCAGGGCCCATTTCTCTCCCCTACCTGGGTTTTTTCTAACCTGGAAATCTAATGACTAAATCACACTAAAAAGTCAGTAGATCCTGTGGATTACATATCCCAGGAGCATATAGATTTTGAATTTTGAATTTTGAAAGAAGCTCTGGGTGGAGATAATATTGAGGCAGAGACTAGAAGATTTGAAAGGACTACTTTCTGTGTGCAGGCAGGGCCTTGGCTAGAGATAGATGAGTCTGGGTCAGGCAGGAGAGTGAGAAGTTCTGAGGTGAAATGAAGGAAGCCCTCAGAGAATGCTCCTCCCACCTTGAATCTCATCCCCAGGGTCTTGCTGTCCCATTCTTGGTGCTGGGTGGATCCAAACCCAGGAGATGGGGGCAAGCATCCTGGGATGGCTGAGGGCACTCTCCGGCAGATTCTGCATGTGCCCTCAGATGCTCAGCTGCAGACCTCTGAGGAGTAAAGGGGGCAGACCCACCCACTTCGCCTCCAGGCTCTTTCCTTCCTGTTCCTGTTCTATGATGGGGCTCCCTTGCCAGCCTTCAGATTGAGAAGTCAGATGAAGTTTTGAGAAAAGGAACCTGGTGGGTGACAGAGATGGGTGGAGAGGCTGGGGAAAGGCTGTTTACTTCCTCCTTTCTAGTCAGCTTGGTCCCTTTAGGGCTCCGGATATCTGTGGTGACTTGTCCACTCCAGCGTGGCATCATGTGGCAGCTGCTCCTCCCAACTGCTCTGCTACTTCTAGGTAAGTCAGGGTCTCCCTGGTTGAGGGAGCAGTTTGAGATGCCTTGGGTTCAGCAGGGACCCCTTTTCGGGCTAGGGATGAGACTCCCACCAAGGGATGGGACCCCTCACTACATCTATAGCCATGGATTGAGCTCCTAGGACAAGCCAAGATAGGGCTAGAAATGAGGAGAATGCTGGTTCCAATTCAAGCATACTCATGAGTGAGGCCAGTAACTTCACCCCTCTGGGTCTCAGAATCACTATGTGGAACTGAAGAGTTTGGATTAGATGGTCCCTAAGGTCTGTCTCTTTCAGTTCGACATTCCAGTGTTCTCCTCTATGACTTTTAATTTTTACCCTTTCTTGTGGGGATATGGGTTGAGGCTGTTTCTGTGGTTTGGTTCAGGGAAATTCAACCTGTATGCTTAATTTGTGAGTTTGCACAGGGAGCAAGGGGTAAGGGAGTAGTGTTGAAAATAGGGATTTGGGTTGACATTGGTGCAAGAGGCATGAAAACTGGAGACCAGAGAGCAGGTAGCAAGAAGGTTTCCACTAGAAACATCCTGATTCTTGGGAACATTGGGCTTCTGGGGCAGGGGAGGGCAGGGGAATTTTAAACTCACTCTACATTCTAATCACTCTGATCTCTGCCTCTACTCAATGTTTGATTTACTCTTTTTTCTTGCAGTTTCAGCTGGCATGCGGGCTGGTGAGTCAGCTTCATGGTCTTGGATTGACCCAGTGGGGCACGTATGGGGACATATGATATTGTGGCAATAAGATATTGGGAAATGCTTCCTGAATGGGAAAATGCTGACGTGGGGTTAGCAGGGATAGTTCCTCCAATACAGCAGAACTGGGCCCTATGCTTCTCTGGCCAGTTTTTCTCAAGATACTGAACAGGCCAAAAATGGGGCCAAGATGCTCTAAAACTGAGTCACCAAGCATGGGTTTGCAATGAGCTCATTCTAGCTTTGAGGCTCCCTGGGAATGGCAGTGTAGAGCCTGCTCCTCTCCCTGTCCTCACCCCACATTCTCTTGGCTCCTCAGAAGATCTCCCAAAGGCTGTGGTGTTCCTGGAGCCTCAATGGTACACGGTGCTCGAGAACGACAGTGTGACCCTGAAGTGCCAGGGAACCTACTCCCCTGAGGACAATTCCACACAGTGGTTTCACAATGAGAGCCTCATCTCAAGCCAGACCTCGAGCTACTTCATTGCTGCTGCCAGAGTCAACAACAGTGGAGAGTACAGGTGCCAGACAAGACTCTCCACACTCAGTGACCCGGTGCAGCTGGAAGTCCATATCGGTGAGTTGATGAAGGGAAAGAGGAAAATCACCAATAAAGGGTGAAACAAAGGGTGCTGAAATACTTGGGAAGAGCCAGAGATGATATTCTTAGAGATAAAAGCTTAGATGAGATGATCTGTGGTCCCACTGAATGGTATCAGGGTTGTAGTCCTAGCTCTAAGTAGGTCTTGGGCAAAATGTCAAAGCCTGTGAGACAATAGATATAGGACGGCTGCACTGCACAATTCCAGGAAGCACCATATGGAATGCATACAATGTGAATGTGTCATGTGAAGGTTAGGCCTTGGCATAGATGCTCAATAATATTTATTTATTTAATTTCATTTTTTTTTAATTTTATTTTTGAGACAGAGTCTCATTCTGTCACCTAGGCTGGAGTGCAATGGTGCAATCTTGGTTCACTGCAACTTCTGCCTCCCGGGTTCTAGTGATTCTCCTTCCTCAGCCTCCCGAGTAGCTGAGATTACAGGTGCCCGCCACCACATCCAGCTAATTTTTGTATTTTTAATAGAGACAGGGTTTCATTATGTTGATTAGTCTGACCTCAAGTGATTCACATGCCTTGGCCTCCCAAAGTGCTGGGATTACAGGCGTGAGCCACCGCGCCTGGCCAATAATATTTATTGAATAAATTTATGAATTTGGTGTTAGGACCTCAATCTCCTCCTCACTCTCAGATATGTAATGCCCTAAGCAACCTCGCAAAGCAATCCTATTGGCCTAGCATCGTATCTTTCTCTCTCCTCATCAATGCTATACTCAAACCTATACTTAAGCATAAATTTGGTAATGTGATATCTCTTCCAATAGAGGCAGATATATGTTCAGTCTGCACATTAATCATGAGATGAAAGTCCTTGTGTACTATTAACAGAATATAGACAACAGACACAGGTAGGAGAAACACTTCGAAGGCAGGGGTCTTTCCTGGTGTCCCTACAATCTTACCACATAGCCTGGTCCCTGCAGTGTCACCCTGCAAACCAAACTCTACTTCCATGGCTGTTCCATTCATACAATGTTTATGGGTGGAACAAGCCTTGGGGGAAGAAGGGCATAAAGAGGTGGATCTGCAAGAGAGCTCCATGGAATTGGGCCTCTGAAACTGATTTTTATGGCTCTTTGGCCTCTGACAGTACCACTCAACTGACATGGTTTTCACTCTCCAGAGCTACAAGAAGGAATGTCCATTTCTTTTTTTTTTTTTTTTTTTTGAGACGGAGTCTGGCTCTGTCGCCCAGGCTGGAGTGCAGTGGCCGGATCTCAGCTCACTGCAAGCTCCGCCTCCCGGGTTTACGCCATTCTCCTGCCTCAGCCTCCCGAGTAGCTGGGACTACAGGCGCCCGCCACCTCGCCCGGCTAGTTTTTTGTATTTTTTTAGTAGAGACGGGGTTTCACCGTGTTAGCCAGGATGGTCTTGATCTCCTGACCTCGAGATCCACCCGCCTTGGACTCCCAAAGTAATAGGATTACAGACATGAGCCACTGCGCCCGGCCTGCATTTTTTACTTCTTTCAGGCAGAATTTCTTTATTTCAATCTAGTCGGCCCTGCAGTCCTTTATTCTTAGCCTATTGTAGCACTCATTATATGGTATTGTGATTATTTCTGAATATTTATGTTTCGGTGTCTAGACCTAGATTCTTTGAGGCTGAGAACTATATGTCCAGTCGTCTGGGTATCTCCAGTCTGCAGTGTGTCATACATAGTGAGTGCTTGATGAAATATCACTTGAAGGAATATACATATGGACATTCACTGAGTCCATGACAGCACAGATTGGAACAAGAATGTTCCTCCAAAGGCCACCAGACTATATACTAACCATGACTTTATGCTAATAATGTTTCATCTCTCTGCTGAAAAAGTAAGTGGATAGATAGGCACATGGCTTCTTTTGATAAATGATATATCTTAATAGGTAATAAAGATTACTTTCTGTTTGGCAAACCTTTGTGGTAGAGAATCATGACCAACACACGGCCTACCAATTTTGTTTAGCATCAGGTAGTAGATTTTTAAAATTATAGTAATTCAACCTGAGAATGTAGATTTAAAAAATAAAATTATAGTAAATTTTATTTTGTTCTTATTACAAAAGCCATTTGGGGTCAATTTCAAAAATACATAAAAGAAAACAGGAAAAATTTAAAATGTCCTTCAGTCCCACTCCTTCAGAGAAAGCCCCTGTTAACATGTAAGTGCATACCCTTCTTTTTTTCTGTGCATAATACTTTTTAAGATATTTTAAGTATTATGCTTTTTTTTTTTTTTTTTTTTTGAGATGGAGTCTCGCTCTGTCGCCCAGGCTGGAGTGCAGTGGCCGGATCTCAGCTCACTGCAAGCTCCGCCTCCCGGGTTTACGCCATTCTCCTGCCTCAGCCTCCCGAGTAGCTGGGACTACAGGCGCCCGCCACCTCGCCCGGCTAGTTTTTGGTATTTTTTAGTAGAGACGGGGTTTCACCGTGTTAGCCAGGATGGTCTCGATCTCCTGACCTCGTGATCCGCCCGTCTCGGCCTCCCAAAGTGCTGGGATTACAGGCTTGAGCCACCGCGCCCGGCCTGTATTATGCTTTTTTAACTTAACATTGTCTCATGAATATTTTCTTATGCCATTATAATATTTATCTACAATATCATTATTTTTTAATTATTCAGGCCCTTTCCCGACCATGACTTCATGTTCTCTCTCTGTGAAGTCTGATTACTTGGTGACATGATTGTGAGAATAAGCTCTGGCGATATAAGAATTTCCTCTCTTGAAGGCCATGCTCAGTAATAAAGTTGGTCTCATCGAGGCCCTGTGACACCTCAGAAACCACCAATCGCCACGCTGAGCACTACCAGTCATGCCCTTCCCATTCCTGATGTTTACATTAAGTTCTCCTTCACAATTTCTGCAGCCACTCTGTGGCCATCATCACCTTATTCCTGACTGCCACAAGAGTCTTTCAATATTCCTTCGATTGCCTATTCCTTCTGAAATCTACCTTTTCTCTAATAGGGCAAAAAAATCATCATTTTCAAATGCAATTTTTACTCTGATCTAGAACTTACTATGACTCCTTGTCACCTGCCACAGCAAATCTAAGTCTAGCACTTACGGATCCTGCAGATATGCCCTTCGTTGCTTCTCACTTACCTCCTTGCTTAGTCCCTCTGCTCTAACTCTGTGTGTTGATCATATGTGTGTGTGTGTCCCTCTTCCCCATTAGACAAAGGTCTTGGTATGACTTCAGTTCTCTTGTAGGGCCCCATCAGCTCTTCCCCAAAGGGAGCTATGCAGGGTTGACTCCCAATCTGGCTTTCCCTTATGACCCAGAATCTGGATGGTACATGGCCCCTTCACAAAGCTCTGCACTGAGAGCTGAGGCCTCCCGGGCCCGGGGTGTCTCTGTGTCTTTCAGGCTGGCTGTTGCTCCAGGCCCCTCGGCAGGTGTTCAAGGAGGAAGACTCTATTCACCTGAGGTGTCACAGCTGGAAGAACACTCTTCTGCATAAGGTCACATATTTACAGAATGGCAAAGGCAGGAAGTATTTTCATCAGAATTCTGACTTCTACATTCCAAAAGCCACACTTAAAGACAGCGGCTCCTACTTCTGCAGGGGACTTATTGGGAGTAAAAATGTATCTTCAGAGACTGTGAACATCACCATCACTCAAGGTGAGACATGTGACACCCTGGAATGCCCAGGGAAGTTGAGTTGGGAGGAGATTCCCAATTCTTACACACACTTCTTCATATGCTGGTCCCCCCCGGTGATCAGCAGGAGGTCCCAAAAGTCCCTGATTGCAGGGTAAGTTTGCATCTCTCTTTCGGTCCATTCTTTTGGGGTAGCTAAGAGGTGTCATTCACTCTGCAGCATGATGGCAGGAGCAGAAGCCACATCTCCTCCCCAATAAATACCTCTGTCTTTCCTTACCCTAATCACACCCACGATGTCATATGTTCCTATCATACTGGTCTCCTTCTTATCCAAGCCTTTTAGCCACAATCCAAACTGGCAGGAGCCCCTCATCCCCTCACAGAAAGAGCCTAGAACCTGGGTTCCGGCTCTGCAGCTAATTAACCATCTGACCAGAGGTGAACCACTTAGTCTCTCTGAACCCCAGTTTCTTCTGCTGTAACAAAAATAAGCTGACATTTATTGGGCACCTTTCAGTGTGCTAGACTCTGTGCTAAATAATTCTTTACATGCACCTGGTTTGACTATCATAGTGGACCTTCACAACATGAGATAGGTAATATTTATTCCATTTTACAGATGAAGTAACTGAGGTGCTAAAATAAATAAGCTGTCCCTAAGGTCACATCAAAGACTTCAAAGCCTGTATATTTAACCATTAAGTAAAAGATCTGAATAAACACTAACCTCTTATGATCCCAATTAAGTCATCCACAAAACATCTCTAGTTTCAGCACCAGCCTCCAGAATCATAGCTCTAGAGTGGTATGCCTGGACTTTCCAGTTTCACAGAACTTCTATCTGTAACTAGCCCAAGACATAAATTGTAAACAATTTGCATGTAGAAAGGCAGCAAAACACCTTTTGAGATTTCTTTCTTTTTTTTTTTTTTTTTGAGACAGAGTCTCACTCTGTCGCCCAGGCTGGAGTGCAGTGGCTGAATCTCGGCTCACTGCAAGCTCCACCTCCCAGGTTTTACACCATTCTCCTGCCTCAGCCTCCCGAGTAGCTGAGACTACAGGCGCCCGGCACCTCGCCCGGCTAGTTTTTTTGTATTTTTTAGTAGAGACGAGGTTTCACCGTGTTAGCCAGGATGGTATCGATCTCCTGACCTTGTGATCCGCCCGTCTCGGCCTCCCAAAGTGCTGGGATTACAGGCTTGAGCCACTGCGCCTGGCCACCTTTTGAGATTTTGACACTACAATGTCACAATTTGTACCAAAATAATTTCATGACACTTTAAACTGAAAATAAATACTCCCAAGTGGTTAGGGAAAGAAAGTGAATAAAGCAAATGGGGTAACATGAAAACAATGAGTGGATCTGGGTAAAGTACATATGAGATTTCTTTATACTATTCTGGTAATTTTTTTTAAGTTTGGAAATATATCAAAATCAAGAGTTTAAAAAATTGAAATACAAAATCAACAAATCTGTCCCAGTTTCTAGACAATAGCATTGTCTGACAATTTCTTAACTATCACACAAAACCTAGCTTACAACCTAACTTGCTAATGCTCCCTGTCACATCTCTGTCAAACAAGCAGGAGCCTTTGCTAAGTGTTTGGTGAGCTGTCCTCTGCTCAGATAGCACTAAGATCAGGAACCAATGGGAGGAAGCAATACTTTCCCCCAGACTTCTCCACCATTCCTACCACTTGTCTTTTGGCAGGTGTCAAAGACTCTACTGGTGACCTCACTGTTTGTTCCAAATATCTGCCTTAGTGACTCTTTTTTTTTTCCATCTCTCCACTTCTCCTAACAGATTTGGCAGTGTCATCCATCTCATCATTCTTTCCACCTGGGTACCGAGTCTCTTTCTGCCTGGTGATGGTACTCCTTTTTGCAGTGGACACAGGACTATATTTCTCTGTGAAGAAAAACATTCCAAGCTCAACAAGGGACTGGAAGGACCATAAATTTAAATGGAGCAAAGACCCTCAAGACAAATGACTCCCATCCTGTGGGGGTAATAAGAGCAGTGGCAGCAGCATCTCTGAACCTTTCTCTGGATTTGCAACCCCATCATCCTCTTTAGGCCTCTCCACAAGCAGCAGGAAACATAGAACTCAGAGCCCAGATCCCTTACCCAACTCTCGATTTTTCCTTGGTCTCCAGTGGAAGGGAAAGGCCTATGATCTTCAAGTGCCTACAGGGAAGTCCCAGTGAGTAGCTACATTCGTTGGTATTGAAGTTTCAGAGCTACACAAACACGTTTTCTGTCCCAACATTCCCTCACAGGAAAGCAACAATACAGGCCAGGGATGGTAATCCTTTAAACATATAAAACTTGTTCCTATTATAAATTACCCAGTTTAGAAGGAAAAAAAGAAAATAATTGTTCCTAAATAAATGGATAAGTAGAGTTAATAGTTGAGGCAGGGCCATACGGAGTGTGGGAACTGCTGGGGATCTAGGAAATTCAGTGGGACCAATGAAAGAATGGCTGAGAAATAGCAGGGTAGTCCAGGATAGACTAAGGGAGGTGTCCCCATCTGAGCCCAGAGATAAGGCTGTCTTCCTAGAACATTAGCCGTAGTGGAATTAACCAGAAATCATGACGGTGGGGTAGAATTGAGTCTTCCAGGGGAGTCTATCAGAACTGGACCACCTCCAGGTATATAATGATGAGCCCCCTTAATGCTAGGTGTAGAAAATGGTCCTAGGAAGGGGACTGAGGATTAGGGCGGGGGTGGGGTGGAAAAGAAAGTACAGAACAAACCTTGTGTCACTGTCCCAAGTTAAGCTAAGTGAACAGAACTATCTCAGCGTCAGAATGAGAAAGCCTGAGAAGAAAGAACTGACCACAAACACACCGGAAGGAAAGGACAGGAGGTGAAAATACTTTTTTGACCAGGGTAGTAAGAAGGGCAGGGACTGTAAAACCACCTTTTCTGTTTCAATATCTAATTCCGGTATAGCTTTGTTCATTGCATTTATTAAACAAATGTTGTATAACCACTACTAAAAGTACTACTGAGCTTCACTGAGTTAAATTATGAAACTTTCAAATCTTTCATCATGTCACTTCCAATGAGGTGGGGATGGAGAAGACCGTTGTTGCTTATGAAAGAAAGCTTTAGCTGTCTCTGTTTTGGAAGTTTTAAGTACAGCATTTCTTGGTTCCAATAAAGCATTTTACAAGATCTTGCATGCTACTCTTAGATAGAAGATGGGAAAACCATGGTGATAAAATATGAATGATAAAATTATTTCTTCTTCCCTTTGTCCAGGACTGTAACAGAGATTGGTTTGGATTGGTGAGAAACACCCCCTCCTCCTAGCAACCATCTCACCACAACTCTTAAGAATTAGCTAGCTTGCTTTCCAAATCTTGCTGAGACAATTGGGTTAAGGCGGATTCTTATGGGAAGTATGGGATAGGAGGGTGAATAGGCATTAGAGATAGTTTCAGAGCATTGGGGCAGATAGGAGAAGGTACAGCTACACAGGAGGTAGAGGCCTGGGCAGAGGTAGAGGGTCAGCCTGATTGTATGAATTATGAGCTATATACCAAGACGATTCAAGCTAGATTACATACATAAATATTACATAAGATTCAGACATGACACAAGTGCATTTGGAAACCTTGGACATTAAACTCACATTTATTTACCACCTACAATGTGCAAGTTTGAGTTCAGGTGCTGAAGATATCAGATGAAAAAATACAGGAGTCATTCCCTGGAGAAGCTTTATTTCTAGTGAGAAAAACAGTTAAATAGGAAGAGAATGAAGAAAGGGCTGCAGAAAAGAGGCTTGATTTGGGGGATGTGGTCATGAAGGATGAGTAGGAGTTTGCTAGGCAAAGAAGAGAAGAAAAGCCCAAGGTTCATAGGCAAAGATTTAAAACCAAGAAAGCAGTTTGGTTCTGTGTCGCTGTGGGAGAGGAAAGAGTTTCAGGGCCAGATGATGAAGGGCATTGCCTTCCAAACTAAGGAGATGGTATCAGACCCTGCAGTACATTGACGGATTTTAAGCAGACCAGGTTTGTACCCTATAGTATTTTAGAAGGATTCTCTGACAACTACTTCATGGATGGACGGGACAGGAGAGTTGAAGACAGGAAGCCAGCTAGGGCGGCAAGGCAGGATGCAGTAACCCAAAGGCAGCAATAAGGAAGTAACTGGCGGTGAGGCTGGAGAGGAAGGTGCTTAATCAATAAGGTATTTAGAAGGCAGACTCTCCAAGAATTGGCAGCCAGCAGTACACGGCGTAACTAAGGACCAGGTTCCACACATAGTGCCCGTTTTCTGAGTTAGGAAATAGAAAAGCAAGGCAGGCACAGGTTTGGTGGAAAGACAATTCGTTTTAGGATTATTAGTACTTACTTCCTTTGGTCAGTAAATTTTCTTAAAGATGGAAGTTTCATAACGTAACTGCACTGGTTAAGCAGCTAAAAGTTAAAATTACAACCCTAGTCGGAAAAACCAATACCTCAAAATTACCCGTACAGCACTAAGGCGGAAGAGGACAGTGTGAACTACACGATGCTGAGGTCAGCTGGCAGGGCTCCCGGCTGGTTTTGAGAGAGCCGCGGTCCCAGCGCACCGGGTGGTTAGCATCGAAAGCGGTTTTTCAAAGTTTCTTAAAAACCTGAGTTTTACAAAACGTCACTTCCGTCCCTGGGTGGGCTCGAACCACCAACCTTTCGGTTAACAGCCGAACGCGCTAACCGATTGCGCCACAGAGACGGACGTTGAGGGATTTGGCTGCCAACTCACTTCACTGAAGAAAAAAGGCTCACTCTACGTCTCCAAAAATAACTGAGGCTGATTTGAAACCTGTGACACAATTAGTTTTCCGTGCTTCAGGGCGCAGTTCATAGCCCTGAGCGAGGCAGGTCTTTTTTCCGCGCTAGCACTTGCGTAGATCTGGAACAGGACTCAGCTTCCACCAGAAGAGGCTGAGAAAAAGGAGAGCAGAAGAGGATGCAGGAACGAAGGGTCTTTGGGGAATCTAAAATGGATGCTCTCTGTGGGTTCGGGGGTTCAGTTGATTTTGGTCGGAGAAGTACGACGATAAGCTTTTTTTGCTGATGTAGACAATTTATGTATGCATGTGCACAAGTTTAGTGCTGACTCATAATAAGCTTATTATCGTGAGCATTAAAAATACTTTCTTATGGGTCCAATTACGTCCAGCAAAATGTGATATCTAAGTAAGTGAGTTTTGTATTACAAAATTGGTCTTCAACCCCCGCTGTTTTGAAAGATTTCTACCGGCATATTAGACACGCAGGCAGAACACGGAGCTTAAAAAGCCTGTAACATTCCAATTAATGGTATTCAGCTTGGAAATAAAAAATATTTTTTAAAAAAATGCCTGCAATTTAAGGACTTTCATACTGATATATCCAGATCCAAATATCTGAGGACAGAGACCCCTAATCCCACCACCATCGACCTAGGGAACCTCGTCAGTGCTGGGTCTAAAAAGCTATTTTTTTTCTTTAACTCTTTTTTTATATGTTTACTTTAAGTTCTAGGGTACATGTGCACAACGTGCAGGTTTGTTACATATGTATACATGTGCCATGTTGATGTGCTGCACCCATTACTTCGTCATTTACATTAGGTATTTCTCCTAATGTTATCCCTTCCCCCCTCTCTCCATCCACAACAGGTCCCAGTGTGTGATGTTCCCCACCCATGCACACGTATGTTTATTGTGGCACTATTCACAATAGCAAAGACTTGGAACCAACCCAAATGTCCATCAATGATAGAGTGGATTAAGAAAATGTGGCACATATACACTATGGAATACTATGCAGCCATAAAAAAGAATGAGTTCATGTCCTTTGTAGGGACATGGATGCAGCTGGAAACCATCATTCTCAGCAAACTATCGCAAGAACAGAAAACCAAACACCATATGTTCTCACTCTTAGGTGGAAATTGAACAATGAGAACACTTAGACAAAAGCCATTTTCTATATTGCCCAAGACCCAGGGTCTCTCCATAGCCTCCACACAGAAGCTCCTTTCTTTCTGCCCTGCCATCCTCTGTCATCAGTGGGCTCCAGTTTAGGTGCAGGTGGAAGTTTTAAAGGATGTTCAGTGAAATGAGAAGACACACAAACATAGATATGCATATGCAGAAATTATATATGCATATATGTTTATGTGTACATATATTTTATATCTTATGTAAAATACATATATGTGTATCATATGTATAATAAATAGGTAAATAAATAAATTTGCCAAATGACCTTTAAACTAGAGTCGTTTATTTATTTTTTTTATTTTTTTATTTTTAAAATTTTTTTGAGACGAAATCTCGCTCTGTCGCCCAGGCTGGAGTGCAGTGGCCGGATCTCAGCTCACTGCAAGCTCCGCCTCCCGGGTTCACGCTATTCTCCTGCCTCAGCCTCTGGAGTAGCTGGGACTACAGGCACCCACCACCTCGCCCGGCTAGTTTTTTTGTATTTTTTAGTAGAGACGGGGTTTCACCGTGTTAGCCAGGATGGTCTCGATCTCCTGACCTCGTGATCCGCCCGTCTCGGCCTCCCAAAGTGCTGGGATTACAGGTTTGAGCCACTGCACCCGGCCCATTTATTTTTATTTATTTATTTTTAATTAATTTGTTTTTTTGAGATGGAGTCTCAGTCTGTCGCCCAAGCTGGAGTGCAGTGATGCAATCTCGGCTCACTGCAACATCCAACTCCCGTGCTCAAGCAATTCTCCTGCCTCAGCCTCCTGAGTAGCTGGGATTACAGGCATGGGCCACTGTGCCCGGCTAATTTTTGTGTTTTTAGTAGAGATGGGCTTTCACCATGTTGGCTAGGCTGGTCTCGAACTCCTGACCTCAGGTGATCCTCCCACCTCAGCCTCCCAAAATGCTGATTACAGGCGTGAGCCACGGCACCAGGCCTAGAGTCATTCCTTTTTTTGTTTGTTTGTTTGTTTTTGTTTTTTTGAGTCATTTCTTTTATACTTTAAATTTTTGTTTTTGCTCTTTTGCTCAGACCTGTGGAGCCGGCAATATGGGCAAGTGTTCTGGACTGTCTACCGCCAGAAAGCTCCATAGTCACCAACAGGATCAGAAGTGGCATGGTAAACAGTACAACAAAGCCCATTTGGGCACAGTCCTGAAGACCAGCCCTTTTGGAGGTGCTTCCCATGCAAAGGGAATTGGGCTGGAAAAAGTAGGGATTGGAGCCAAATAGCCCAACTCTGCCACTGAGAAGTGTGCCAGAGCCAAGCTGATCATCCAGCATAAGCTAGATGCTGTGGTCTCCACTGGCACAGCTTGTCCTCTTGTTACAGGATGGAGGCTGTGAGGCAGATGAGAGAATAGCAAGAAAATCACAGCTTTTGTACCTGATGATGGTTAATTGAATTTTATTGAAAAAAATGATGAAGTTCTGTATCGGGGGAACCAGCCCCCAATATTTCAATGTAGGTTCTTTTCTATTTTCCCTAAGTGTCGGCCAGTCTAAGAAATAAAGAGAAAGAGTACAAAGAGAAGAATTTTACAGCTGGGCCGCCGGGGGTGACATCACATATTGGCAGGTTCCATGATGCCTACCTGAGTCACAAAACCAGCAAGTTTTTATTAGGGATTATAAAAGTGGAGGGGGTGTACAAACAGGGAGTAAGTCACAAAGATCACATGCTTCAAAGGGCAATAAAAGATCACAAGACAAGGCAAGGCAAAATTAGAACTACTGATGAGGGCCTGTGTCCCTCTGTGCATGCATTGTCTTGATAAACATCTTAACAGGAAACAGGGTTCGGGAGCAGACAACTGGTCTGACTAGAATTTACCAGGCTGGAATTTCCCAATCCTAGTAAGCCTGAGGGTACTGCAGGAGACCAGGGCATATTTCATTCCTTATCTCAACCTCATAAGACAGACACTCCCAGAGCGGCCATCTGTAGACCTATCCCCAGGAATGCATTCCTTCCCCAGGGCTATCAATTATTAATATTCATTGCTGGGAAAAGCATTCAGCGATATTTCTCTTACTCACACATTTGTCTGCAGGCTCTCTGTAAGAAGAAAAATATGGCTCTATTCTGCCCAACCCCATAAGCAGTCAGACCTTATGATTATCTTTCCTTGTTCCCTGAAAATCGCTGTTATTCTGTTCTTTTTCAGGGTGCATTGATTTCATGTTGTTCAAACACACGTTTTACAATTTGTACAGTTAACACAATCATCACAGGGTCCTGAGGTGACATACATCTTCAGCTTACAAAGATGACAGGATTAAGAGATTAAAGACAGGCATAAGAAATTATAAGATTATTGACTGGGGAAGTGATAAATGTCCATGAAATCTTCACAATTTATGTTCAGAGATTGCAGTAAAGACAGGCATAAGAAATTGTAAAAGTATTAGTTTTGGAAACTGATAAATGTCCACAAAATCTTCACAATTTATGTTTCTCTGCCTCGGCTCCAGCCGGTCCCTCTGATCCGGGTCCTTGACTTCCTACAACAGTTCTGGTTGCTGGATTTGGCAGACAAGGTCATGCTGTTGGTGATATTCCTGGAGTCCACCTTAAAGTTATTAAAGTAGCCAATGTCTCTCTTTTGACCCTATCAAAAGCAAGGAGGAAAGACCAAGCTCATCAGCTTTAATGGTGAAAACCCAATAGTAATACTTTTTCATTCACCAAAATAAGTTGTTTTTAAATGTCCTTTCTTTTCTAAAATTAAAATTATGATAGAAGACAGTTTTGTGGCTATTTGTTTTATGAATTTCCTAACTTGGCAAAATGAAAAGTTGACCACCCTATACTAGTAACCAACTTTATTGATGTCATTATCATCAGGGTCTTGCTCTATCACTTAGATTGGAGTGTAACTGCACAATCATAGCTCACTGCAGCCTGCAACTCCCGAGCTCAAGCAATCCTCCCGCCTTAGCTTCCCAAGTAGTTGGGATTACAGGCTTGAGCCACCTTGCCTGGCCAGTAACCAACATTATGGGGAAATTTTGTTCATCTGTGAAGTTCAGGTTTGGAACTATCACTGTTTGCTTTACCTCCATTATTGGATTGACAGCAGAAATAAAAAGTTATTAGTTTCCAGTTGATTGTGAATATACATACATTTCCTATGCTTCATTTTACATGTATGTGACAGCAGTGCAAAAGCAGGAGAATAGAAAGGAAGAATTTTAAAAGAATAAGTGAGGTCAAAAGCACAAAACGAAGTGGTGAAATAAGCTCAAATATATCAGCAATTTTATTTGGAGGGTGGGTGGACAGAGTCTTTGTCACCCAGGCTGGAGTACAGTGGTGGCATCTTGGCTCACTGCAATCTCCACCTCCTGGGTTCAAGCGATTCTCCCACCTCAGCCTCCTGGGGGACTACAGGTGCACGCCACCACACCCACCTAACTTTTAGTAGAGACGGGGTTTCATCATGTTGGCCAGGCTGGTCTTGAACTCCTGACCTCAAGTGATCCACCCGCTTCAGCCTCTCAGAGTGCTGGGATTACAAGTGTGAGCCACCATAACCTGGCCTATATTAGTAATCATAATAATGCAACTGAACAAAACCTTCCAGTTAAAAGATAAAGTGAATTTTTAAGATCAATTTTATTCTGTTTAGAAGAATGACATTAAAACATAAAGAAACAGAAAGATTAAATGGAAAAGGGAATGCCAGGAATATTCTAACAAAAAGAAAGTTGGCATATAGCTATATAATATCAGACAAAATAAAGTTTAAGGAACAATGCATCGTTAGGGATGAAGATGGTCATCATATAATAAAAGATTAAACTGATGAATATGTAACTGATAAAATGGCATTAAAATATGAAAGCAAGAATTAGGCCTACAAGGGAAAATGAACAAATCCATCACCACAGTGAAAGAATTCCATATACTTCAACCCTTACTATATCAAACAGAGAAAAAAATTATTAAGCATATTTTTTCTTATTTACTTTTATTAAGCATATGAATGCAATTAACAAGCTCAATTTAATAGATATATATATAGAACTGTAATCAGTAATTATTAGTTGTACATTCTTCTCAAACACACATGGGATATTATGAAAACTGACTTTATATGAGGCTAATAAGTTTCTTTTTTTTTTGAGATGGAGTCTTGCTCTGTCACCCAGGCTGGAGTATGCTGGTACTATCTCAGCTCACTGCAACCTCCACCTCCTGGGTGCAAGTGATTCTCCTGCCTCAGCCTCCTGAGTAGCTGGGATTACAGGCACATGCCACCACACCTGGCTAATTTTATTTATTTACTTATTTTTTATTTGTAGTAGAGACGGGTTCACCATATTGGTCAGGCTGGTCTTGAATTCCTGACCTCAAGTGATCCACCCATCTCGGCCTGCCAAAGTGCTGGGATTACAGGCTTGAGCCACCATACCTGGCTAAGGTCAGTAAGCTTCAACATATATCATGGAATCAGTACTATATGAAGCACATTTTCTGAACCTAAGGAATTTAACTCAGAAATCAATGACAACAAATAACTTTTAAAAGGCTTCATATATCTGGAAATTTAAAAAAAACAAAATTTGTGGAATGCAGTGAATCCTGTTATAATGGGGAAATGTATAACCAGTGGCTATTCTGATTGGTCAGTGCTATATCTGTTAACTCCTCCACAAAAAGAATTGTCTTCTGGGTTTTGCTTTTGGCTTTCCCTAGACATCCCAAAAATCCGTCCCCATACCTCGGCTGGCCACAGGGAACTCTAGGTGGCCACTTCCAGAAAAATCACTCAGTGGATCCCAACCTGAGGGGCTAACTGAAGCCAGCCTATGGCAGGAGTTGGTTATAGGTATCTGTCCCTATATGTTTCCCAAGACAGGGCAGCCTGAACCCTGATCCACTTAGTAATTGCCCAATGTCAATCTGTCCCCACACAGCTGTGGCTAGCCACTACCAGTCAGTACTACCCTTTGGTTCTTCTTGCCTGTGGGC
Source organism: Rhinopithecus bieti (assembly GCF_001698545.2). NCBI lineage: Eukaryota > Metazoa > Chordata > Mammalia > Primates > Cercopithecidae > Rhinopithecus > Rhinopithecus bieti. The sequence continues at coordinate 653,824 of NW_016810717.1, forward strand.
ACTGCAGCCTCCGTGGGACCTTAGTACTAAGAGTCAGAGAATATCAGGGAGAGCAGGTGGGCAGTAACAGGTTACACTGATGGCATAAGCTAGATGCTGTGGCCTCCACTGGCACAGCTGGTCCTCTTGTTATAGGATGGAGGCTGTGGGGCAGATGAGAGCATAAGGTAGGTTTGGAGCTAAAGCCTGTCTGAGGTGCATATGTCCTTTCTTCCCATCCCTGTTGAATTTCACCTCCATTTTATGGAATGAGATTTAAAATCTCAAACATCATCCCACTACAGGCATTAACAATGGACCATCGGCCTGGCGCGGTGGCTCACACCTGTAATCCCAGCACTTTGGGAGGCCGAGGCGGGTGGATCACGAGGTCAAGAGATCGAGACCATCCTGGCTAACACGGTGAAACCCCGTCTCTAGTAAAAATACAAAAAATTAGCCAGGCATGGTGGCAGGCGCCTGTAGTCCCAGCTACTCGGGAGGCTGAGGCAGGAGAATGGTGTGAACCCGGGAGGCGGAGCTTGCAATGAGCCGAGACCACACCACTGCACTCCAGCCTGGGCGACAGAGGAGGCTGACAGAGGAGACTCCGCCTCAAAAAAAAAAAAAAAAAAAAAAAAAAAAAAAAAAAGTGGACCATCCTGGCAATATTTATACATTTGCAATATATGTTTATATATTAACCCATTTAAGAATTAAAATTACTGCCGGGCGCGGTGGCTCAAGCCTGTAATCCCAGCACTTTGGGAGGCCGAGACGGGCGGATCACGAGGTCAGGAGATCAAGACCATCCTGGCTAACATGCTGAAACCCCGTCTCTACTAAAATACAAAAAACTAGCCGGGCGAGGTGGCGGCGCCTGTAGTCCCAGCTACTCGGGAGGCTGAGGCAGGAGAATGGCGTGAACCCGGGAGGCGGAGCTTGCAGTGAGCTGAGATCCGGCCACTGCACTCCAGCCTGGGCGACAGAGCAAGACTCCGTCTCAAAAAAAAAAAAAAGAATTAAAATTACCATCATTATCCTCTTTTACAGATGAGGAAACTGAGACAAGGAGAGCCAAGATTCAAACACAGGAAGCACAACAGAGCCCATGCACTTAATCTTCACACTGTGTTGCCTCATCCAGCCTGAATGGTTAGGGTCAGTCTAATTATATATGTTATTCCAAAAAATGACTTTTGTATAACAAAAGATAACAGATACATAAAACCTTCATACAATATTTTAAAGGCTAGAAAATTTGCGAATACAATTGCTGTTAGTTCAACCAGTGACAAATAATTCAGTATCATAAACAACATGTTAGGAAAAAGTTTCGACTTATCGAGACTACAAGTCATCTAATGACTATCAGTTTATTGGGAAATTACCAAAAGAGTTTGATTCCCAGTCAAATTGAATCCCTACCTCTCTCCCATGTAACTCAGTTCCAAATCAAATGCTCACTCCAGTACATCTGAGCTTTTTGCCAGCAGAGAGGGGGGCCCGAAAGCGTTGCTTACTATGAGGCCACTTTGGGGGTTTTTATGGACTGGAAACGGGAAGGAATGTGCTTCGTTTGCCGGCTGTTTTGGAGAAAGCGGGATTTAGCTTGGCCTCGGACCTTGGCCCGGAACTAATTAGAAAGCCTGGCCCGGGACCTTGGCCTAGGTCCTCAGCCGCGAACTAATTAGGGGCTGAAGTGATGATTTGTAGAGACTGCTTTACTTGGCTCTAGACCTACTAAGGAGCTGAAGCGAAAACTTGGCCGGGGACCTCGCCCCAGGACCAACTGGGGCTGAACTTGTGATTTATAGAGGCTGGACCTGCAGTTTAAAAAAAGGAAAGGAAAGTGCATACTGGAACCCACTGGAGCCTACTGTGCCTATGCCTACAAAAAGAGAAGGAACTTTTTCCTGGGAGCCCGCTGACTATACAAAGGACAAAGGCATTTCTATTTCAGGCCTTGTTCTCTTATTTGAGTGAGCTGGAGGTTTGTGCAAGTTTTTATCTAAAAAAGTCGGAGGCTCTCCTATTTGTGCCCCGCCCGCATGTTTTCAGGCGCAACCTCCGGTCCTAGTTCCCTTATGGGTGCCCCGAAGCTTGACTTTTTCCCAGGCTGCTTTTTGGTTAAGTGGAAATGAGGCACTGACCCATGGGGCCGGGGGCTCTCCAGAGACGCTTCCCTTGCTATCTACCAAGCTAACTAACTCCTTTCAGTTCCCCCTTAGGAATGGAGACCCTAACTGCTGTTAGGGAGATTGGGTGTTGATTTTTTTGGCTATTTTTTGCTGGAAAGGGGTGTTGTGTGGGGAACAGCAGCTAAGGTTTTTGAGGGGGCAAGCTGAAGGGCTTTTGGAAGAAAGGTGTACTTATGCGTGGTTTTATTGCATTGCCCTTTGGAGCTTGATAGCCTTTAGACAAGAGGAAAACAATTTGGGTTACAGCATTGAGTATACAAGGCCTAAACATTAATACAAGCATATATGAAAAGTAGGTTTTAGGGGCTAAGTAGGTTTAAACTGAAGACTGAAATTTATCAAAAAGGGAGTGTAGCTAACTGGAACTGGAGTTTGTGTTTCTTTTTAATTTGTTAATTATTTTAATTTGGTTTTTAAGCACTTGTAAATTGTTTTTTACTTGACTGGAAGAGACGAAGAGAAAAAGAAAAAAAAAAACACACAATCTCCCCGTCGGGGAATCGAACCCCGGTCTCCCGCGTGACAGGCGGGGATACTCACCACTATACTAACGAGGACGACAGAGGTGGAACTTTGAAAATTGTCTTTTAGAAAAAGGTATTCCTAAGCTACCAGCATGCTTTCATGGAAAGTTGCTGACTGTTAGCAAAGTTATGCTTCTACTCTCTAGACCGGCACACTACAGTAGAAACATGATTCGAGTCCTACATGTTATTTTTAATAGTCACATTAAAAAGTAAAAAGAAAGAGGTGAACCGGCCGGGCGCGGTGGCTCAAGCCTGTAATCCCAGCACTTTGGGAGGCCGAGACGGGCGGATCACGAGGTCAGGAGATCAAGACCATCCTGG
>NW_016810717.1:656926-680491 GCF_001698545.2 Rhinopithecus bieti
AAAAAAAAAAAAAAAAAAAAAAAAAAAAAAAAAAAAGAGGTGATAATTTTAATAACAAATCTTATTCTTTAACCCAACATATGCAAAAAATAGTTATCAATATAAAAATATTAATTGGCTATATTTTTTTTCTTACCTAGCCTTCAAAAATCGCTATGTATTTTGCACTTAAAGACAGCACATTTCAACTCGGAAGGGAAATTTTCATTGGAAATACAATCCGTATTTAGATTTCATAAAATTTACAATTGAAAAAGTAGATTCAATAGCCAAGTTGTTTCAAATGCACTGAAACCTTCTCCAATAGTTATTAAGTACCCATTTTTAAATTTCCATTTATTAATTAATTTTATTTCAATTGATTTATTTATTAAAACTAAATTTGAAAATGCAGTTTCTTAGAGAAACTAGACAAGTTCAAGTGCTCAATAGTGCGTGGCTACCGAATGAACCTCGCAAGACACAAGAGCCCCTTTCTGAAGCTAAGACTTCATCCCAGGATTCAAATAATCCCAAAGATTCCTCAAGAGTTGGAAGTTTACAAAGAAAGGAAGGGAGGAAAGAACCATCAGAATTTAATCCCTTCAAAAAAGGCCTGGCTTTAGAAAGAGGCCAGGAGGAAGACAGGAAGCGAGTATGGAAAGTGAAGTACAGCTGCAGTTTCGTTGAGGCGTAAAATGGATACACAGCGCGCTGTAGCTCCGGCTCAGAGAAGTTTTTCGTAGAAGGAAACGAAAACGTTGCGTTGGCCGGGAATCGAACCCGGGTCAACTGCTTGGAAGGCAGCTATGCTCACCACTATACCACCAACGCTGTTAACACTATGTCTTTAGAAATCTGTATATAAGATAAGCAAAGAGTATGACTTTCCTGACCGTTCTAGCAGTATCTTGTGTTTATGATCCCGAGGTTAAACACGCTAAGCTCTCACTTGGTGAGAACCGATTCTTATGACTCGGCCCCGCCCACAAACGGCGGGGGGCTATGAACGCGGAAGCCACTGGCTCTGGAAGCCTCAGGGCGGGGCCGGCTGACATCCCAAAGAGAAAGCCGGAGTTGAGCACCGCCGGGTGATTTTCCTCTGCGGTCTTCTCTTACCCCTGCTCTCCTCACGTCCCGTAGCTCCTCACGTCCCACCTCCGCAGCTGCTCGAGACTCCGCACTGGATCCGCCGGCTGTCGGATTCAGCAACAGCGATTGGTGCCGAGGATCCGAGGGAGACGGGCCGGCACAGGGTCTACCTTGACGTGGCTCGACCCCTCTAGAGAAGTAGAGGGGCGCTCGAAGAGTCGCCAGGGAAAATGGAAGCTTAAGGTTTAGTTTGGGTAGTGAGGAAGTAGGAAAGAGGAAAGAGCTGTCGGAGCCTGTTTTATTTTTCTCGCTTTGAGACAGGGTCTAGAGAGAGTTAGAATCTTATTTGAACCACTAAGTAGACACAGTAATGTGACCTGATAGCGTGCACTATCAGTATATGATAAAATTAGGAGAAATTAGGAAATGCTCTTCAGCGGGTGTCAGGATGGCCGAGCGGTCTAAGGCGCTGCGTTCAGGTCGCAGTCTCCTCTGGAGGCGTGGGTTCGAATCCCACTTCTGACAAATGTATGTTTTCGTTCTTTTCCTCCTGATATAAACCAACTAGGAATTGTGCTTGAATTCGTAGAGACTTTTCAATCGATCAACACTGCTTTTTATCCTGAGTATCTACATTTACGAAAATTATTTGTGCTGTTCTGCACATATAGAACTAAATCTATTTTTTCTGTATTGTAGGCTGGAGTCTGGTCTATGAAATCAGGGAGCAGTTGAGACTAAGATTAACTTTGCACTCCAACTTCCCAGTGTCAATTTATCCATTCCTTTATAAGACAACAATGTGTTGGGCCCTTTCTGTGCGTCAAGCACACTAAGGCAGCAGATACCATCTCCTTTGACTAAACAAGAGGAGGTCCTCAACTCAGGATCCTTTAATTTGCCGTACGGTCTTAGTCTGAGTTTTTTTTTTTAACGCTAACGCAGTAGGGTCAAATTTTGATAAGGATCAGATTCTCCACCGCATTGCCCCGCTGCCCCGCTTTTTTTTTTTTTAGACAGGATCTCACTCTGTACCCCAGGCTGGAGTACGGTGGCGCGATCTCGGCTCACTGCAGCCTCCGTCTTCTGGGTTCACGCGGTTCTTGTGCCTCAGCCTCCCAAGTACCAGGGGTTCGCGCCTGCAGTCCTAGCTACTCCGGGAGCCTGAGGCGAATCTCTTGAGCCCAGGAGGCAGAGGTTGCAGTGAGCCGAGATCCTGCCACTGCACTCCAGCCTGGGGTACAGAGTGAGACCCTGTGTCAAAAAAAGAAAAGTAAAATCTGAATAAAATCTACAGTTAGTCATTAATGTTATACCAATGCCAATTTCTTAGGTTTGATAAATATAATATGATTATGTAAGATTTTAACATTAGGGGAAGTAGGAAGGATATAGAGTAACTTTATGTAGTATCTTTGCAACTCGTCTGTTCATCTAAAATTATTGCAAAATCAAAAATTCTTTTAAAAAACCAACAACTTGAGGCCGGGCGCGGTGGCTCAAGCCTGTAATCCCAGCACTTTGGGAGGCCGAGACGGGCGGATCACGAGATCAGGAGATCGAGACCATCCTGGCTAACATGGAGAAACCATGGGGAGAAACCCCGTCTCTACTAAAAAAATACAAAAAAAAACTAGCCGGGCGAGGTGGTGGGCGCCTGTAGTCCCAGCTACTTGGGAGGCTGAGGCAGGAGAATGGCCTAAACCCGGGAGGCGGAGCTTGCAGTGAGCTGAGATCCGGCCACTGCACTCCAGCCCCAGGGACAGAGCGAGACTCCGTCTCAAAAGAAAAAAACCAACAACTTGAAAGTGGTTGCCTGTGAGGAGTAGGACCTGGGAATGGGGCAAGAAACTGCTTGTACCAAGAATTGATTTTTTAATAATGGGCATGTGTTCTGATTTAATTTGTTCAAAATTCCCCCCACCCCCACCTTTGGAACTGGATGACATCGTCGTGATTACAATAATCAAACTAAGACTACATACAACTTAAGGATTTTTAGATACCTAGTATACAAGAAACTAAACCAAAATGATCAACAGACATTTAAAAGTAAATGAAGTTTGTTTAACAAATGAAATTTGTTTAACTCTCTACATAGAAGAATAGATTGCACTCAACTGGGAGGATCTGAGATGTCACAACTAAACACGATAAAAATCTTTCTTCTTATATTCTGTGTGTTGGGTTTTTTAAAAGGAGAAAGAGGCATGCTATCAAAATACTGAGAAACTATATAAAAGTGAGTACCATCAATCCTCTTCAGAAGTTCAAACAGGTTGAGGGGGTCAATGTTAAGAGTTGAGATAAGGTTCAGGAAAGGGAGAATGTAATGCAGGATGTACGTGTTACTCCATCTCTCTCTCTCTCTCTCTTTTTTTTTTTCGGGTTCCTTCCATATGAAGCCAGGTTGCATAAGACTTGGGCCAGGGCCAGGAAAAGAGGGCAGTTAAAAATGTGAAATGACAGCCAGGGACAAGTGCATTATTAGTGTAACCTTCTCCCCATCTTTAAAAAATCAACCTAACAAATATAATGTATAAGGTAGCATTGTTCTAGCCTATAATTTCTCTCCCATAATTTCTGAGATAAAAATAAATCTCCCATTGTGCATAGGGCAAATATACTATGGATTGGATTGTTTGGGAACTAACACAAGTTTATCCTTTTGATTATTTTCTTTACACCAACAAAGCAAAGGCAAATATCCTTGCTTTTATATTGTCATTGACTCACCTGGCAGTAAAGTTGTGCCTGAGGATATTTTGCAGGTTCAGTCACTTGCTATAAACTGGGTGTGGTGGCTCACACCTGTAATCCCAGCACTTTGGGAGGCTGAGGCGGGCGGATCACCTGAGGTCAGGAGTTCGAGACCAGCCTGACCAACATGGTGAAAGCCCATCTCTAATAAAAATACAAAAATTAGCTGGGTGTGATGGCCGGCACCTGTAATCCCAGCTACTCGGGAGGCTGAGGCAGAAGAATCAGTTGAACCCGGGAGGCAGAGGTTGTAGTGAGTCGAGATTGCGGCACTGCACTCCAGCTTAGACGACAGAGCAAGACTCCATCTCTGCAAATATACAATAAAATGCACACTTTTTCTCACGTGGTTCAGCATCCAACTGTATTTCAAAGGCATAATATATCCAATCGCAAAACATCCAGGGGAAGGTCTGATAATAAGTGGAGTTATGGCCTATTTGTAAGGTGGCATGCTCAGGCTCTAGAATTAGACAGGACAGAGTTCTTCATTCCAGCCTTCCCCTCCCCTGTCCCCACTTAATAGCTTTGTGTCTTTGAATAAATTGTTTAACCTCTTTGAACCTCATAATCCTCATATTCAAAAAGAAGACAGTATTCCATAATGCTGCTGTGAAGATTAAGTTAGATTGTGTATGTCAAGTACCTGGTACATAGGTAACATCCAACTAACAATTAACAGTAGTTGCTAATGTTTGTTGATAGTATATTACATGCCTGACATTCTTCTTTGCCTCTTACATGTATTAATTAATTGAACCCTCACAACAATCTGGAGGTTGGTACTGTTATCATCATCATCCCAACTGCAGGGAAGGGGAAACTGAAGAGTTTAATTTGCACAGTATGTAAAGTGGCAGGGCTGAAAATCTATAGTCTTGTTCCAACATCCTCATTATGCCAAAGGCAGAAACCAGATGGAATCATACTATTTCTCTGACATGAAGTCAGTAGTAACTTTAATCATACCACCAGACCTACTTCCTCTGACATATACCATCCTCCAGAGTCCAGGACTCAAGGTCTTTTCTCTAAAAGAACAATGGATAAAGTGACATGATTAGAAACAGCTAATAAGCATGTAAACTATTTGTTAGTGTTACTAAAACACCTAGACTGACAAACTAAACCAGGCTCCTATGACAAAAATACAGAATTTGTATCATAGGATCACATATGGAAACCTTGCCAGTACTTAAGTTTCTCCTCATTCTCTGCTTTTCCAATTCCACATCTCTCCCTCTCTTTCTCATTATAAGTCTCAATCCTCTCCTCTTTATCAGCCCTAACTCTTCAGTACTGTTCCAATGTGTTGGCCTCAAACTCTTTTCCAAATCATGCCTTCCACTATAGAAATCATGCACACGGTCTCAGGAATATTATTCACATTCCTTCTTCAGCACCCACCCCAACATTTTCTGCTTCTGAAAGCCTTTGTGTACTTTTGTACTTTGATTGGTTGGAATGAAAAGCAAGAAGGAGTTTTTAAAGTTTATTTAGGTCTATATTTTACATAACAAAATTCATACATGCAAGTAACAAAATACACAAAATACAGGTGAAAGCAATGTTAAAAGTGCCACATGAGCATTAATAAATTAATGACTTTTTATGTGAAGTAGAAGAAGACGAACCTCCCTCCCCTCAGAAAGTCAAAAGACTTCAGTTATGAAACATCCTGGGAAGAAAGTTCTAGCTTTGGGGAGAAGACCCCCCAGCCCTTCATTTCTGAAGGGTAGGATCATAGAATACAGTCTAGAAGACCCATATCTGTGGGGAAAAGAAAGAGAGATCAGCCTGTTACTGTGTCTATATAGAAGGAAGTAGACATAAGAGACTCCATTTTGTTCTGTATTTGAGATGCTGTTAATCTGTGACCCTACCCCCAACCTTGTCCTTGCAAGAGACATGTGCTGTGGTGACTTAAGGTTTAAAGGATTTTGGGCTGTGCAGGATGTGCTTTGTTAAACAAGTACCTGAAGGCAGCTTGCTGGTTAAAAAGTCATCACCATTCTCTTGATCTCAACTACCCAGGGACACGTACACGGCCAAAGGTCGCAGGGACCTCTGCCTAGGAAAGCTAGGTATTGTCCAAGGTTTCTCCCCATGTGATAGTCTAAAACAATGCTGCTAAAAGGTTTATGGAGATGTTTGCATATGTATATCAAGGCACAGCATTTTCCTTTGAACTTATTCATGTCACAGAGATCTTTATCCATATGTCTTACTGCTAATTTTCTACCTACAATGATCCTATTATCCTGCCACTTCCTTTTCTTTAAGATGGTAAAGATAATTATCAATAAATACTAAGGGAACTCAGAGACCGGTGCCAGCGTAGGTCCTCTGTAAGCTGAGCGCCGGTCCCCTGGGCCCCACTTTTCTTTCTCTATACTTTGTCTCTGTGTCTTATTTCTTTTCTCAAGTCTCTCGTTCCACCTAATGAGAAACACCCACAGGTGTGGAGGGGCAGGCCACCCCTTCAATACCACAGCCCTGACAGTCACAGCTGACTTACCACGAAGGACCGTTCAATCAACCTCCTCAATGATGGGACCAGTGCTGAGGTCCCCCTGACAGGCTTGAGCACCACAACTGCTACCCCCGGGGACACCAGGCCCACCATAGAGCCTGGAGAAGATGCAGCAACAGATTTGCTCCAGCTACGTCTTCTGATGCTCATACTCCTCCTTCTCTGCCAGCTGGTTGTGTTCCAGCCAGGCAAGGACTTCCCGACACTTGTCTTGCACATTGCGCCTGTCCTCTTCGGGAATCTTGTTCCTAAGGCTTTCCTCTTGCAAAGAACCTTTCACATGGAAGACATGGGCCTCCAGCGAGTTTTTGGCAGATACTCTGTCCCTCTGGGCCTCATCCTCAGCCTTGTACTGCTCGGCTTCAGGAACCATCCTCTCCACCTCCTCCTTGCTCAGCCGGCCCTTGTCATTGGTGATGGTAATCTTGTTAGCCTTACCTGTGCTCCTGTCAGTAGCTGTCACGCTCAGGATGTCATTAGCATCAATGTCAAAGGTCACCTCTATCTGGGGGACTCCACGTGGGGCAGGAGGGATGCCACTGAGTTCAAAACACCCCAGCAGGTTGTTGTCCTTGGTCATGGCCCTCTCACCCTCATACACCTGGATGAAGACGCCAGGCTGGTTGTCTGAGTAGGTGATGAAAGTCTGGGTCTGCATGGTGGGGATAGTGGCATTCCTCTGGATCAACGTGGTCATCACCTGACCTGCTGTCTCCAGCCCCAGAGACAGGGGAGCCACATCCAGCAGCAGGAGATCCTGCACTTTCTCACACTTGTCCCCCATCAACATGGCCACCTGCACAGCAGCCCCATAGGCCACAGCCTCATCAGGGTTAATGCTCTTGTTGAGCTCTTTGCTGCTGAAGAAGTCCTGCAGCAACTTCTGCACCTTGGGGATGTGAGTAGAGCCCCCTACCTGGACGACGTCATGAATCTGGGCCTTGTCCAGCTTGCCATCCCACAGGGCCTTCTCCACCAGATCCAGGGTACTGCGGAAGAGGTCTGAGCACCTTCCTCAAAGCGCGGCACGAGTGATGGACGTGTGGAAGTCCACGCCCTCGAACAGGGAGTCTATCTCCAGGGTGGCCTGGGTGCTGGAGGACAGGGTGCGCTTGACTCGTTCACAGGCCGTGCGCAGCCTGTGCAGGGCCCGCTTGTTCCCACTTAGGTCCTTCCCATGCTTCCCCCGGAATTCTTCCATGAAGTGGTTCACCAGCCGGTTGTCCAAGTCTTCTCCACCCAGGTGGGTATCTCCAGCAGTGGCTTTCACCTCAAATACACCGGGGTCAAAGGAGAGAACTGACACGTGGAAGGTGCCCCCACCCAGGCCAAAAATGAGCACATTGAGCTCTCCCGCGCCCCGCCGGTCCAGCCCATAGGCGATGGTGGCCACCGTGGGCTCATTGATGATCCGCAGCACGTTGAGCCCCGCGATGGCCCCGTGTCCTTGGTGGCCTGGCGCTGCGAGTCATTGAAGTAGGCCGGCACGGTGAGCACCGCGTGCTTCAGGGGCTGGCCCAGATAGGCCTCGGCTGTCTCCTTCATCTTGCTCAGCACCATGGACGAGATCTCCTCGGGGTAGAACATCTTGTCCTCCCAGCGGTAGGACACGCGCACCTTGGGCTTGCCGCCCTCGCTCACTACTTGGAAGGGCCAGTGCTTCATGTCGGACTGCACCGTGGTGTCCGCGAACTTGCGACCGATCAGCCGCTTGGCGTCGAACACGGTGTTGTGCGGGTTCAGGGCCACCTGGCTCTTGGCCGCGTCCCCGACCAGCCGCTGGGTGTCGGTGAAGGCCACGTAGCTGGGCGTGGTGCGGTTGCCCTGGTCGTTGGCCAGAATCTCCACGTGACCCTGCTGAAACACGCCCACGCACGAGTAGGTGGTGCCCAGGCCGATGCCCACCGCGAGCTCCCGCGGGGCCTGCATGGCTGAAGCTTCTTGTCTGATGCGCTAGGCCACGGACGCTGCTGCCGCTGCGCCGTCAAGGGGCGCTCAGCAGTGAGGCTCTCCCTGTGGTTTCTCTGCAGCCAGCCCGGCTCGGAGCTGCTCAGCTCCGCTTCCACGGGTTTTTTTTATCCTTTTGAGCCTCCCCCAACCCCCGCCACCGCGAACCTTCCCGCACCTTCCGGGCCAGTCTGAGAGCCGCCCGCCCGGGCTGACTCAGCCGGGCTGCCGGCGCAGCGCTGACCCCAGGAGAAGGTTCTGACGGATCCGGCCATGAGCTGGGGGGCGGGTCGGCTGCGCCAGGCCAGCCCGCCTCTGACTCAGGACTGCTGAAAGAAACGCGGGGAAGGTTCTAGTTCCTCCCGGCTGGCTCTGAGGATGCGCGGTTGTGGCAGAGGCTGCCAAGGCAGCAACTTTAGAGGCAAGGTCTCCCCGGGGCTGTGGGAGGTCGGATCCCTGAGGCGCACAGGGGCCTGCCGGCTTCCTTGGAGGGCTGCTGCGAGTCCAGTGGCTCAGGAAGCCGGAAAATATGTTACCATGCGAATACAGATATATAAGATATATATGTATATATCTTTTTTTTTTTTTTTTTTTGAGACGGAGTCTCCCTCTGTCTCCCAGGATGGAGTGCAGTGGCCAGATCTCAGCCCACTGCAAGCTCCGCCTCCCGGGTTTAGGCCATTCTCCTGCCTCAGCCTCCCGAGTAGCTGGGACTACAGGCGCCCACCACCTCGCCCGGCTAGTTTTTAATTTTTTTTAGGAGAGACGGGGTTTCACCGTGTTCGCCAGGATGATGTATATATCTTAAAACAGTTTTATCTTGAACAAAATATTTTCCAAACCGCGATTTAAGACGCTGCCTGATTCCTTCGTGAATGGCCAGAGATAGCGTTAAGGGATGATATCGAGCTTTAAGAAACGATACTGCAGCCCGTTTAGCTGCTAGTAGCATTGGTGGTTCAGTGGTAGAATTCTCGCCTGCCACGCGGGAGGCCCGGGTTCGATTCCCGGCCAATGCACGCTTTTTTTTTTTTTTTTCCCCTGTATTCATTTCGGTTATTTTTCTCATCTAAGTATAATGACTCTTGAATAAATTAAACCACGTGGCCGAAGAGTTTAGGCTCCTCCAGTTTTGTTCTCCCTCCTTTACCACTTTCCTCAAAGGAGAGGTGACATCGTGCTGTGGCCCTAGGACTCGGGAGACACCTCGCCACTCAGCCCAAGAGAGAATGCAACACCCAGGGAAGGAGGACGCAGTGTATGGTCGGGATGTCCCTCATGTTCTCCCCAGCGTTTGTATCACCGAGGAGCCTCCTCTCCAGAGGCCCAGTGGAGAGGCCCAGTGTGCGTTTTTCTCTGTGGCCTAAGTGGGTTCTGAGTCAGAGACCAGGACTCAGGTGGAGAGTAAACTACTACAGGCTCCAGTCCGACCTACGCCCTAAATGCTGGAGGACGAGATGGGTTCACTGGGCAGTAAAGTCACACTGGTTTCTATCAGGCTGTGACTTTGTGAATTGAGGCCATTTCCCACTTTCTTTAATCCAGAACATTCCATTCAGATCATCTGGTGTTCGGATTTCTACTGAAAGCCAAAACAAAGACATTTCTGAGACTTCTGAAGATTGACAAAATGCTCACACAATTTTCCCTGACCTCCCCGTCAGGGAATCGAACCCCTCTCTCAAGCATGACAGGCAGACATACCACTATAGAAACAAGGGTGGCAACTGTAACGGCTGGCAGCTGGAGCCTATGTGCTATATTCTGGTGTTATAATTTAGCAGTGTATTAGAGAAACTTAAAAGTTGGCTTTTATTTAATGTTACTTGCCTGATTCAAAGGAAACTTCCATTTGTAAAAAGAGAAACTAAAAACCCTTACTCCATAGGTGGCTATTTTCTCCTTTGACAGGTTAGAACCCACTAGGAAGTTCGAGAGACCTTTTAAGAGGGAGGCAGGAGTCCAGAAGTAGAGGTCAGTACTGTTCCTGGGCTGGGTTTCTTGGTCAGTCCTCTCTCCGAGAGCACCAGTGACAGCTGGTAGAATTTGCTGCTTGAGAGATCAGCTGTACTGGTAAGGTGATCAGTCCAGGAAAAAAAAGGAATGTTTAAAGAAATGGGCAATATATGACTTCCACAGTGGAAAATCAAACTGTCGTCGAAAAGAAGTAACCTATTTCATAACTCCAAGAGGGAAATAAGCTGTCGGCTTTAAATTCACTCACTCTCAGTGTCTAAGCTGGTCACAGCTGGATGCCAGAGTCAAGACATTTGCTGACGGTCTGCAAGAGATGGGTCTTCACCTCAGCAGGGAAAAGCTGGCCCAGCCAGGGGGTCTATGCCCTGGCTTGTTAAGGGATTCTCTTGTGTGGACTCTTCTAACCTTCTCTTCCAGCCCCTACTCACCTCAAAACCCCACTTACCCACTCACCTCCAAGAGTTACAGGTATGGCCCTAATGCAGCCTATGAATGTTACCACAGCATCACACAGGCATGCTTCCAATGTCACTTCTTTTTAATTGATCTCTTCAGAGTGGTTCAAACATAGCACAGGGGAGCTTATGCATGCAGTACAGTTTTGGTTTTGTTTGCTTGTTTGTTTTTTGTAAAAGAGTCACTGCAGGGTTGTTGGGGTTTTTTGTTTGTTTCATTTTAGTTTTTTTTTTTTTTTTTTCTGGTTCCTGCTCTGTTCCCCAGGCTGGAGTACAGTGATGCAATTCCAGCTCACTGCAGCCTTGAACTCCTAGCCTCAATCAATCCCACCTCCACCTTCCATGGCTCTGGGATTACAGGCATGAGCCACCACAGTTGGCCTAGTACAAATTTTATACATACACTTAAATATATCCATTTATGTTTAGTAGCTTGGTTTGAGTAGCTTTAAAAATAGAACTGACCTTAAAGTAATGACTGAAATAGACATTGTAAAGTGGTGCAATGCTCACAACTCAATATTGAGTACAAAAAAAAGCAAGTTGTATGTGTTAGCCCATTCTCACACTGCTAATAAAGACATGCCTGAGACTGGGCAATTTACAAAAGAAAGGTTTAATGGACTTATAGTTCCACGTGGCTGGGGAGGCCTCACAATCACGGCAAAAGGTGAAAGTCACGTCTCACATGGTGGCAGACAAGAGAGAGCCTGTGTGGGGAAACTCCCCTTTTTAAAACCATCAGATCTCATGAGACTTACTCACTATCACAAGAAAAGCATGGGAAAGACCTGCCCCTTGATTCAGTTACCTTCCACTGGGTCCCTCCCATGTGTTGTGGGAATTCAAGATGTTATTTGGGTAGGAACACAGCCAAACTATTTCACTATAGAACAAAATTTATAGTATAATCCAAACTGTGTATATATAATGGTCAGTGACATCTACTACCTGTTTGCCCTTGAACAAGTCATTTCACCTGTCTGGGCCACAGCTTCCTCCGTTTTAAAATGAAGAGATTGGACTACATTGTTTCTAAGGACTTTCCAGTTTAAAAGTCTTTGATTTCAAATCTCAAAGAATTTACTCATTCCACACATATTTATTAAGTGCTTTACCATGCACCAGATACTGACCTGGGCTCTGAGTATGTGACAGTGAACAAAACAGACAAAGGCTTCTCCTGGAGCTCACATTCTAATGAGAGGAGTGGGGAAGTCAGACCCAAAACAAACAGTAAACATATATTAATAGCACATCAGTAGTAATAAGTACAATGGAGAAAAATGAAGAAGGAAAGGGACATTAAGAGTATGGGAAGGCAGACGGGTTATACTGAATGATCAAGGAGACCTCACTGATAAGGTGACATGTGAGTAAAGACCTAAAGGACATAATGAGGCATAATGTGGGTCTATAAGAACATTCCAGAAACAGGAAATAACATAGGCTCTGGGCAGAAGTATAACTGGCATATTCAAGGAAGAGCAAGAGTGACCAAAGACAAGCAAGGAAAAGCCGTAGGAGGTGAGGTCAGAGAGAGTGAAGAGCAAGATCCTGTAGCATCTTGTAGAGCATTGCAAAGGCTCTAGCCTTTACTCCAAGTGCAAGGGGAAGATAGTATATGATTTTGAGAAAAGAAGTGACAAATATGACACACATTTTTAAAAGATCACAACAGCTGTTGTGGTGAGAATAGACTATAGGATGGCAAGGGTGAGTGCAGGGAGGCCAGTCAGGAGGCTATTGCAGTAATCCAAGTGAGAAATAATGGTGGCTTGGATCAGGTGGTAGGAGTAGAATACGGAGAAGCGGTCAGATCGTTGGGTGCATTTTAATGTAAAAGCAAGATTTAATAAGGTTTTGTATATTTGAGGAGCCTCTGTCTAGGGTGATATGGTTTGGCTGTGTCTCCACCCAAAATCTCGTCTTGTCATCCCCATAATCCCCATGTGTTGAAGGTGGGACCAGGTGGAGGTAACTGGATTATGGGGGCAGTTTTCCCCATGCTGTTCTCATAATAGTGAGTGAGTCGCACGAGAGCTTATAAGCGTCTGGCACCTTCCCCGCTTGTACTCACTCCGTCCTGCTACCATGTAAACAAGGTGCCTGCTTCTCCTTTCCCTTCTGCCGTGATTGTAAGTTTCCTGAGGCCTCCCCAGCGATGAGGAACTGTGAGTCAATTAACCCTCTTTTCTTTATAAATTACCCAGTCTCAGGTTATTTCTTCACAGCAACCTGAGAACAGACTAATAAATAGAGTCTGGAAGCTAAAGGGTAGGTGGAAGCTCCGTAGCCTCCTTAAAAATCGATGTAAACTATCCAACAGAAGCAGCTGCTACTTTTCAAATGCAAAAAAATTTTGCACAGTGGTGCTGCATCCCAGGAAAATGGAAGGCTCTTTAAGGGCACTCACCAAACCATCAAGGAGACTGTTGGTCATGTTTCTAATCTGCCTGGAATGGCTTCTCTGAGAAGGTCACATCCTTCTGGTAACTACATTGGGAAAATAGCAGTGCAGGAAGTCAGCAATCTCCACTGACGACTCATCTGAAGTTTGCCTTTCTGAGAACTTGTGTTCCAAAACAAAGTGAGTGTTTTATTTGCCATAGAAGGAAAGGGAAGAAGACATGGAAATAGGAATACAAGTTCATTAGAAGAAAAGTATTCAGTTTTAAGAAGAGGGGCACT
This sequence comes from Rhinopithecus bieti, assembly GCF_001698545.2. Taxonomy (NCBI): domain Eukaryota; kingdom Metazoa; phylum Chordata; class Mammalia; order Primates; family Cercopithecidae; genus Rhinopithecus; species Rhinopithecus bieti. The sequence continues at coordinate 670,361 of NW_016810717.1, forward strand.
CACCCTACACTCCAAATCCCCATCTCTCCTCTCCCCACATCTTATCCATTACTACCTTCTCAAGATTTTCATCACCAAAAGAAACAGACCCCAGATAGTTCAGTCTACACCCCAATCAATAGAGCCCTGAAAAGGTAAACAGAATGTTTTCGTTATAATGTTTTATTACAAAAGTAATATATGATCATTATAGAAAAATAAAATAGGTCATCAATAATTGCATCACCTTGAAACAATCACTTTTAATTTGTTGTTAGAGGTTAGTCTATTTTAACATTTCTGAAATCATATAGACTTACATGATTGTTCTCATGTAACCTGTAACATAAGCATTTCTCTTGTTGCTATATCTGTTAATAACAGTGGTTTGATTAATTGTATTGGCTGTGTGGATGTGGAACAGAAGATTCTTGATGTCAAGAAGGGCTGAGGCACAGAAGGTACAGTCGGTCATTTGGGACCATATTGTCTGTGGCTTTCAGGACAGGGAGCTTCGGGACTCAGGTAGTGACTCTGGAAGAATCCTTCTCTTTTGGAACTGCAGCATCCCTTCGTCTTCCTCAAGGGGAATTTAGTCCAGGAAATACCAGATCCTCGCCTCTCTAATTCTCTTCTCAAATCCCAAGGCAAAACAATGGAGACCTAATGTAGTGCTGGTAATTGGGCTGTTTGTTTTTCTGGAGCTTCTGACTGCCTAAGCAGTGAATAGGTGGTTTTACTCTCAGCATGAAGAAGGCAGAAACCAACAGTAGGGATCCACAGAGAGGGCATAGTAAAGACGATGTTAAAGAGGGCGGGCATGGTGGCTGATGCTGGCCATCCCAGCACTTTGGGAGGCCGAGGCGGGCAGATCACTTGAGGCCAGAAGTTTGAGACCAGCCTGGCCAACATGGCAAAACCCCGTCTCTACTAAAAAAAATAAAAATACAAAATACAAAAATTAGCTGGGCGTGATGGCACATGCCTGTAATCCCAGCTACTGGGAGGCTGAGGCATGAGAATCGCTTAAACCTGGGAGGCAGGTTTGCAGTGAGCCAAGATAGCACCACTGCACTCCAGCCTGGGTAACAGATTGAGACTCTGTCTCCAAAAAAAAAGAAAAAAAAAAGATGTTAAAGGAAAAATCTGAGGCACAATATACTTTTAAAAGGTTATTTGAGTCAGAAGCAATTCATGAAGTTCAGTGTTCCAGCGGCAAAATGTCACAGGCAAGTATTTATTGGGGAAATGTGGAAGCAAAATAAAGACATTTGATTGGTTTTCAATTACGTAATTGTTTTTGGGGGTGGTATCTTGTTAGAAAGTCCCTAGACAGATAGTTATATGTTAGTAGGCTGCTTATGATTGGCTGGGGTTGTCTTATTTCTAACATAAGGATTTACCAGAAATGATCCAAGTTAAGTTTTGCTTACGCTCGTAGTATGACCCCAGTGAAGTTTTGCTTATGTTTCTAGTTTAAGCAAAGTTAAAGCTATTTCTAAGGGCCAGGTGGTTTGTTTGCTCAGGAATTTTTCCAGTCTCCATTTAAATTTTCCTTTAACAATTCCCTTCTTTTTGTCATCCCACTCAGCAAGCTGAGAGTGTGACCACATGGCATAACATTACTCTTAGTTATTACTGTTGACATAGTTGTTGGGAGGAAGAGTCAGGTAGATGTTTTTATCATCATCAGTAGGTGCCCTGGGGTTCAGAGTCATGTAGCCCCCGTCAGCTGTTTCATAGTCATTGTTAGTTTCTTCAAGTTGTTTCTTTCTGATGGCAATCGTTTGATGTCCAGGTGGCTGCAGGAAAGCATTTAAAACCCGTAGGATAATTCAATACACCGGGGAGGTAAATACAATAACTATAAGGAGAATAATAGCCAAGGATTGAAAAAATTCCTCTGAGCAAAGATTCTCGGGAGCCAAGACTTAACCAATCGAATAAATTAATGAATACAAATAAATATTATCTGATGAAAAACTCACATTTGTTCTTTAAAGTCTTTTAAATTTTAGGAGGTTATTGTTTTGCACTAAGCTCCTGCACTAGGCCCAAACAGAACAGACTAAAAATCAAAATGGAATCACCCATGATAAAGTTTCAAGTCGCCAAACAGAAACTACATTGTTATCTGGCCTTTGGAAAAATCAGGAGAGAGAGATAATAACCTAATAACCTAAAAACCTAATTTTGCAAACAGGCCAGTTTCAATTGGCATCCTTACAAAAAAGTAACCTGATGTTAACCAACCAGTTATTTATTATTCTGTTTCCCATTCTGTCTTTTGCAACTTTAACCAGCTTTAAAATAGCCAATCCACTTTAAATTCTTTGTTTCTTTCTTCAGACCATTCTCTGTCTATGAAGTCAATCTCCTCTGCTGTAACTCATTGGAAACCTTATTCTATTTTAAGGAGGCAAGTGTTGCCCAGTTCTAGAATCACCACAAAGCCAACTGAGATCTTTAAGCATTTCTTTTGACATCAGTAGGAACACAAGCTCTTCCTTGTTAAGCATTAAGATATCAAGAACTTCTATTTTGGGGTGCTATTGAGGCTAACTTGCTCATTTTAGATTGTGTTGCTTGAAAGGAATCAGGGTATTATTCTATTAAAAAAACAGAGTTGGCCGGGCGCGGTGGCTCAAGCCTGTAATCCCAGCACTTTGGGAGGCCGAGACGGGTGGATCGCGAGGTCAGGAGATCGAGACCAACCTAGCTAACACGGCGAAACCCCGTCTCTACTAAAAAATACAAAAAACTAGCCGGGCGAGTTGGCGGGCGCCTGTAGTCCCAGCTACTTGGGAGGCTGAGGCAGGAGAATGGCGTAAACCCGGGAGGCGGAGCTTGCAGTGAGCTGAGATCCGGCCACTGCACTCCAGCCTGGGCAACAGAGCGAGACTCCATCTCAAAACAAACAAAAAAAAACAAACAAACAAACAAAAAAAAAACCAGAGTTAATATTTGGAGCAAATTATGATCTTAGTTTTTGAGTTTAGAGGGCAGCTAGGTGAAACAATTTCTAGATGTGAATTTGAGGCAAGTTTAAATGGTAGACTGAAGATGGCAGTTGCAATGTGATGTGCTTTACTGGTTTGCAATTTGAATGTCTCTGGTTATTTCATTAAATATTCTGGTACACTCTCTGAGTGACCCACATAGCAGCAGGCATTAAGATTGGCATTAAGGCATACATGCTCTGTTGTAGTGATTTTTCTGAAGCTTAAAGTCACCAGTTTCAGTTTGTAGAGCTTTGAAAAAAGGCAGTTTTAGTTTTTAGTGGAACTAAAAAACAAAATATCAGGAGTCAATCCAGTTTATAGGGAGATAGTAAAACTTCAAAGAAAATGAACAGGCTTAGAATTTGACAATGGATGCACCATAGTTTTCTACTAAAATATAATCTTTTTTATTCTGGAGAAAATATTTTATTTTCCATTTTACCAAAATCAAAGTTAACTTTTTTGCAAAATAAATCTAGTTTCATTAAATTTGACCTGATTATTTATATGGGTATAATAAAATAGTAATTTAAAATATATTTTAGCCAGAGCTTTGGTGATATCCAAGACACTTTACTGACTTTGTATCAGTCAACTTTAGTTTTTAAAAACTATCTAGTAATTGAGAAATCTCAGATTAGACCTTTAAAAGCCTCTCTTGGCTAAGAAGCCAAGCCAAGGACTTGCCCAATTATGTCCTGTTACAAGGAGAACAGATTCTTATTGAACCTATGCAAATACCCAGATTGAAAATGAAAATAGTTAATAAGAGTTTCCAAATTCTGAAACAATCAGGTAGACAGAAAAAGATAAGTGGAACACTTTTTTATTTTTGTTTTAGTAGTTTGTCTTATCTGGAAATGGTGTAGATATTTAATGAATACCTGTCATTTCATTTAACACAGTTAAAGTGGCAAACATAACATTAAACAGAACCAACTACCTGTCATCTCAAGGTATTTTTTTTTTTTTACAAATTTTGTAGGAGACAACAAGAGCTTATTTGGGTAAATAGGTAGAATATTCACTTTCATTAATACCAATATTCTTATTTATTAAAGATTACTCAGGTAATATGAAGTTGAAAAGCATTTTGGCAAAGTTCTTTTTTTCTGAGAAAATATGTAATTTATACAAGTGCTTATTTTTCTCTAGGCTAATTGAGTTCCTTTAATACTGTTTCTAATAAATACCTTCTGGAGGCAGAATAATAGTATGTACAAATAGCATACATATGTGTAGATATACATAAACATACAGAAAGATGCAAACAGAAATTCATGGCTTTTGTTCTGAAATTTTAGCCATGTGCCAGGTACAATAATATAAAACTAATTAGTTGGATCCAGCTTCTGGGAGTTAAAGTTAGCTGTTCAGATGGCTGACACTTTTTATTGGTATTTGTGGAGAGGACTATTAAGATTTTTCTTTTGCCAGTTTGTTTCTAAAAGTTCCTCCTTTTTTTTTCTTTTGATGAGTCATTTCACTGAAGCTTGTGTTTTAAAAACATTTACACACCTCAAAGACCCAGAGAAAGGGTATTAAGCTTTCTCCAATAAGGAATTTTGGGGCATTTTCACCTATTATTAGGAGTCAATCTTAATGAGACTGTGGATTAAATTTTAAATGACTGACTAAGGAGACATCTAGTTTATCTGGCCTAGTTCCAATTAGTCTTTATTCTTTTTAGCCTTAGTGGTTGCTTTTATAATAGTTCATTTGTGCAATAACAAGAGTTAAATTTAGTTGTTGTAGATGCTCCTGGCTCATTTGAGGATCTAATTTTTTAAGGAGGTTAGCATTGAGTAGGTTCAGATGGAAAAAGCAAGCAAAGAATAATTTCTTATTAGCACATTGTAGAGATTTACTGAGAGACTATTTTAAAATCATTCTTTTAGAAACCTTTACATACCAATCAAAATGTTTATCATTGTTTCTGAGACATTTGGGATCTCATTTTTTCCCAATACATCCCTTAAATGAACAATTTTTTCTAGATTTAAACATCCTCACTGTGACCATTGCAATTTTAAGTCATCTGTGGTAAGGCACACCTATTTCTCTAGAAAGTCACAGGTTCTGGGCCCATATTATCTGAACATAAAAAATCACTGTGTTTCAGATGGAGGAGTCCCAGACTCTGTGCATTCTGACAAAGTCATAATATCTTGCCCTTCTGAAATTTACCTACCTGAGGACTCCAATTGAACCCCCAGTTCAGTTTCTGTTGAACACCTAGTTCAATCTGTCAAATACCCAATTTGACCTCTGGATCCCAATCCAGAAAGCAGACCTTGTCTGGAAACTAGTACACTGTACTGGACCTAGTGTAGTTCCTGTTGAAAACAGATGAACTTGTCAAACACCCAGATTAACCGCTGAATCAAATGAGAAATAAAATTACTGAAATAAGCTCAGAGAGCTCAGGACACAGTTGCAAGCCTGATATCTGAGAGGGACTTACCTAGTGACTCACAAATGCAGTAAGAAACCAGTGAATACAGTGGGCTCAATGGGTACCTATGCCTGGTTACCCATTGCTCTTAGGGATATCTGGGGGAGAGTCTACTTTATATCCTACTTCTGACGCCAAACTGTTAAAGAAAAATCTAAGGCACAATAAAATTTTAAAGAGTTCATTTGAGTAAGAAGCAATTCATGAATTGGGTGACACCAAATCAAAAGAGGTCTAGTGTTTTAATGACAGAAAGTCAGAGACAAGTATTAATTGGGAAAATGTGGAAGTAAAATACAGAAATTTGATAGGTTTGCAGTCACATAATTGTCTTTTGGGTGAGGTACCTTACTAAAGTCTTCTTAGTCACATAGTTATGTTAGTTGGCTGCTTACGATTGGCTAGAGTTAAATCTTACTTCTGTCTAACATAAATATTTACCAGAAATGATCCAAGTTAAGTATTACCTATTTTTAGTTACAATCCAACTTGAGTTTCACTTATGTTTGCAGTTTAAGCAATGATAAGGCTATTTCTAAGGCCTGGGTGGCTTTGTTTGCTCAGGAGTTTTCAGGCCCAGTCTCCATTTTAATTTTGCATTAACAAAGGCAAAAAGAGAGGAAACAGGGGAGAAGGGATGGGGGAGGTGGAAAAGGAGATGACTGGGATTACTCACCTCAAATTGGGCAGCCTTCACAGGATCAGTGGAATTGGCTGTGGGGAAAAAGAAAAAGATTAGCCAGGGCACTGCTGTTGAAAAGGGCCAGCCCTTGCTGATGCTGAGGCTGCAAAATCATAACCAGACTCAAGGCAAGGACTGCTGACCCCTTGACACAGTCCTGTAAGGCCAAGGGCTAAGTAAATATGGCCTCATGTTCCCACCCTTGGGGTCACCCAGCCACAGCCTTCCCCACGGGACACACTGGTGGAGGGAAGCAGTCACTTGGGCCACACTCTTTTCAGGGAATTGCTGAGCTTTCCTAGAAGCAACCAGACAGCTTGGGGATCTGAGATATTGGGGAAGAGGTACAGGAGGGGTGTTCAGCATCAGAGTGAAGTAAAGTCCAGGTTTTTGCTGACCACATCAGGGAGAGAAGGCTGAGGGCCATTTCCACATTGTCCAAATGTCGTGCATCTTTGTTGGAACTTTGAAGAATATAGTAAGTACTCCATAGCATTAAAAAGGAAGACAGAGTGAGAAAGTAACAAGAGAGAGAAAAAGAGAGGCAGGGAGGGAGAAAGGGAGAGGGAGAGAGGGAAGCACTTTCTCTGGTTAGTGTCCAAAACACACCTAATTTCCTCATGTTTTTGTCATAAAGGGACTTTGCCAATGTGAAAAGCAGCCTCAGTATCTGCAAAGCAGCATTTCTCAGGAAGTTAGGAGGTGTCTGACACAATGTATCTAGTCTCTTACCCCCTGAACACAGAGAGTCTTTACTGCAGCAAACCACATTCTGAAATCCCGTTCTAATACATTCCCCAACAATTCCAGCAACCCAGCTCTGCCTTTTGGGAAAGGATTTTTAAAAACCCGTTTATGCAGCACCAATGCCTGGCTGCAAAACTGCCTTGTGAAATGTGCTTATGCCAGCGTAGACAGAACCACACAACAAGACAGATAATTCAGTTGCTCGGACTTTGTTTTTTCCAGATCTGCTTTGGCCCTGGTGTGAACACAGGCCCCTGTCCCCACTGGGCCTGGCCAGCGGACACGTGACCTTGCTCCAAGCACAGCTGGACGAGTGGTATTTTGCTCAAGCTCTCAAATCTGTTGACTCTGCTCTGAATCATACTCCAGCCATGTGAGTTGGGGTCTTTGACAGCCTCTTTTTCCTGCCTGTTCCTACTGTCATGGAAGCCCCCAGAGAAAGCCCTGGTTTCCTTTGTGCTCTGACTTTACTTACAGTCTGGAAGTTGCCTGGCATCCTCCTGGAAGTTCCTTTACATACTCCCACCTGAATGTCAGACCTAGAAGGCCTGAGAGGTCACCCCAGTCACCCACTTATTTCCTCAGTGAGCAGACTGAACCCCATCAGGGAGACTGACTGGCTCAAGGCTCCACTGTGTGATGGGGGCAGAACCAGGCCAAAATTCAGTCAACCTTGAGTGCATGGGCATCGGAACCAAGCTTTGCCCACAGAGTAGAGCCCACTAGTGCCCCAAGTCCCCAGGAATTTTCTCAAGCCCAAACCTCCTCTTAGCATTCCACAGACAGCTGAGCCTGGCCACTCCACCCCATCCCTTCACAGAGACAGATTCCTCAGCAAATCGAGGGGTTTTCAGGCCTCCTCCTCCTTTCCCCTTAGAATCCTGCCTCCCGCATCTGATTGGCCTCAGTCTTACAGCCCCTAGCCCTATCCTTTGCCAGCTCTGCCAAAGCTCCACGGAAAGACCAAAGTATCTCTGATTTCCTGCTCTGGAAATATCCCCAGATTCCTGGTCCCAGAAATTTGAACACAGCCCTCTCTATCTGGGACTGGTGTTTCTCTTCTCATCTCCAGAGAGGTCCTCTTTAGGCCCAGAAATCAGACTCAGAGCTGACCAAGTGATTTTAGCCCTGACCATCCCCTCACCGCTGCTCCCTCTCTGGCTCCCAGCTGAACTCGCACAAGCCCCTTCTGGCTGGCTCCGGTCCAGCGGGCAGCCCTGGTGAGCCATCACTGAATCCCTGAGACAACCCTGTACTTACCTGGTTTCTCAGGGAGGGTCTCTCCCATTTCTCTGCACTCAGGGTTTCCTGGGAGAGCTGGGAGGGGCACACAGGAGGTTAGTAGGATTAGGGGGTAGGACCTGAGTCCTCAGGACCAAAGACCAGGGCCAGGGTTGGATGGGACCAGCTCAGGCCTTCCCTCTGGCAGATGCTTCCCGTCCTCCCACCCCCAGCTCCCCTGCTCAGGGGCTGCTCCCACCTGCAAAAGGGCTGGTCCAGAGGCAGAATTCAGCTCACCCATGGGGACGCCCAATAGTGTCAGAAAGGCCACTCATGGCATCTGTCTGAGGCTTGCTCTGCCTTTTAAAAACACCTCTGTGTCTCAGTCTCTCTCTGTTTCTCTGTATTATCATCAGTAACTGAGGTCCTGGCTATGAACCAATTGCAAAGTGCTTTGTGAGGTGTTAGTGGGATTATTTCTCTTTCTCAGCAGCTTGCAGCACCCTCTCTACTCCCCCGTGACACCCATATAAGCCCCACCCAGCCTCAGTCCCTGCCTTGGCCAGGTGCCTGGAGAGTCCTCTTTCCCTCGCTAAGCGCTGCCCTCACACACCACCTCCTCCAGAATGGCAACAGCCCTGTTTGTGTGCTGTTATTGCCTGACAGGCACTGGTGTAAGAGCGTCAGCCTCTTTCATCCCCATGGCAACCCTGTGAGGTGAGTCCTATTAGTGCTCCTGCTGAGGATGAACTAATAAATGAACTAATAAATAAAATGTGGGCCTAGATCTGAATGCGTATCTAGCCCTAAGAGAGGGATTCTGGAAATGTCTGGGGTTAGGGCCTGGACCAAATGCAAACTGATAACAAAAGGGACTGGGAGGAGCTACAAACCTGAAATCTGCTTTTTCCTGCAGTAGATCAAGGCCACTACAGCAGCAACAATGGCCGCTACAGCAATCCCAGTGACCACAGCCACATTGATCCCCATCGGTGAAGAGCTGCCCACGCTGGGCACTAGGGAAGACAGACATTAGGACAGGATGGGGGTTACTATTTTAATGACAACTTGTATTCTCCTTGTCCCACCTCCCACCTCCTCCAGTGCTATGTCCTAGTGCTTGTCACCCAAAGCTCTTCTGTGCCTGAGTCACTCACCAATGCAAGACTCACTACATCCCCCAGCCTCACCTGCACAGGGTTTCTGTGGCTGGACTTACGCCTCCTTCCTATCCAGGTTTCTCCACCAAACTAATAAAGGCACATTGGCGAGCAGGCAGGAGCAGAGGAAAGGAATCCCCTTAGCCCTTGGGGGCAGTAGGAAGGGTGGGCCCAAAGCCTTGCATAGCTGGAGGCATCGTTACTCTATGGAGCACAGCCGTGAACAGACTATGACATGCCAGGCTTTCTGGAGTGAATGGCTATAACATGAGCCATGAGAAGAAACGAGGCAGACTTCAGCTCTTAGGAATGCCCAGGAGCTTTGGGAACCTCTGCACCAATGAGGGAGCTCTGCTTTGCTGCCATCTTTAGTTTGGGGCCTTCATTTCAAAGTGGAACAAGAGCCTGACTACCTATTACCTGGGAGGTGACGGCTCCAAGTTCTGGCCCCTACTCCTGCTCATTGGCCAATACTTAGCCAGGCCTCCACACCACTCCTCTTTGCTCCAGTGCCCAATTTTGCTGCTGTGGCCTTTCTCAGACCTCCGTGTAGACCCATGTGACCTTAGTGCTTGTCCATCCCCTCTTCTCCCCTCCCTACATCTTGGCAGATTCCCCATACCTTGGACAGTGATGGTCACAGGTTTGGATGAGTATGGCGTGTAGCCTATGTTTCCTGTGCAGTGGTAATCACCACTGTGACTGTGGTTTGCTTGTGGGATGGAGAAGTTGGGATCCACATGGGAAAATTTCTTGGATATTCCATTCTGGAAGAATGTGACCTTGATCAGAGGCTTGTCCTTCCAGCTGTGGCACCTCAGCATGATGGTTTCTCCCTCCCGGAACTCCAGGTGAGGGGTCTGGAGCGCCAGCCACTCTGAAAGA
>NW_016810717.1:681259-682806 GCF_001698545.2 Rhinopithecus bieti
CATTTCAAAGTGGAACAAGAGCCTGACTACCTATTACCTGGGAGGTGACGGCTCCAAGTTCTGGCCCCTACTCCTGCTCATTGGCCAATACTTAGCCAGGCCTCCACACCACTCCTCTTTGCTCCAGTGCCCAATTTTGCTGCTGTGGCCTTTCTCAGACCTCCGTGTAGACCCATGTGACCTTAGTGCTTGTCCATCCCCTCTTCTCCCCTCCCTACATCTTGGCAGATTCCCCATACCTTGGACAGTGATGGTCACAGGTTTGGATGAGTATGACGTGTAGCCTATGTTTCCTGTGCAGTGGTAATCACCACTGTGACTGTGGTTTGCTTGTGGGATGGAGAAGTTGGGATCCACATGGGAAAATTTCTTGGATATTCCATTCTGGAAGAATGTGACCTTGATCAGAGGCTTGTCCTTCCAGCTGTGGCACCTCAGCATGATGGTTTCTCCCTCCTGGAACTCCAGGTTAGGGGTCTGGAGCGCCAGCCACTCTGAAAGACACAAATACGATAAGAAAAGGTTGTAAGGCTAGATTCCAAGAGTTTTTCAGCTCATTTTCAGAGGCACATTACTCACAGAACTTGAAACGATGTCTGGTGGAGAGAAATGAAGATGCTTCATGACAGATGTGAGCATTCTCTTATAGGCAATATATGGGATTATATATCTATGGGACCTCTAAAAAACAGAAGTTTTCAGAAGTTTCAAAGATGCAGAACAGATATTTAAAACAATTCTGAGGAATTTAAAATACTTGTTTGAGTAGAGAAATGAGTGCATTTCAGTAACTGTAGAGGCTACCCGACAGGGCCTGAAGCCATCAGTTTTTGTGGTCTGGGGATTACTAATTTAATGGTAAATTTTGTACAAGCTTTGGGAAGTGAGGGTGGGCAGCCACGAGCTGTATTAACAATGAAGTAGAGCATTTTCCCCCCTTTTTTCCACATGCTGTTGCTGGTTTAAAAAAAAAATAGAGCTGGGTGTGGTGGCTCACGCCTGTAATCCCAGCACTTTGGGAGGCCGAGGCAGGTGGATCACGAGGCCAGGAGATTGAGACCAATCTGGCTAACACGGTGAAGCCCCGTCTCTACTAAAAATATAAAAAATTAGCCAAGCGTGGTGGTGGGTGCCTGTAGTCCCAGGTACTTGGGAGGCTGAGGCAAGAGAATGGCATGAACTCAGGAGGCGGAGCTTGCAGTGAGCCAAGATGGTGCCACTGCACTCCAGCCTGGACGACAGAACGAGACACTGTCTCAAAAAAAAAGAAAAAAAAAATAGAGCCTTAATCATGCCTCATCCACCCTGTCTTAGTCTGTTCTGGCTGCTATATCAAAATACTATAAACTGGGTAGTTTATAAACAACAGAAATTTCTTTCTCCCTGTTCTGGAGGCTGGGAAATCCAAGACCAAGGTTCTTGCAGCTTCTTTCGTAAGATCCCATTTCTTGGTTCACAGAACTGAGGCTTCTTGCTGTGTCCTCACATGGCAGAAGAGGCCTTTGAGCTCCCTTGGCCCTCTTTTTTTTTTTTTTTTTTTTTTTTTT